>NC_060188.1:82142061-82442061 GCF_021184085.1 Oncorhynchus gorbuscha | reverse complement strand
TTAATGTGCACTGTCCCTGTAAAAAATAAAATAAACTCAAACTCAAGAGCACAGCGTGAATTTTATTTTATTTGTAAAAAATGTACCTTTATTTTACTAGGCAAGTCAGTTAAGAACAAATTCTTATTTTCAATGACAGCCTAGGAACAGTGGGTTAACTGCCTGTTCAGGGGCAGAACGACGGATTTGTACCTTGTCAGCTCGGGGATTCGAACTTGCAACCTTTCGGTTACTAGTCCAACGCTCTAACCACTAGGCTACCCTGCCGCCCCAATTCTCAATGAGGTTAAGAATAATCCTAGAGTGTCAGCTAAAGATTTACAGAAATCTCTGGAACATGCTACATCTCTGTTGACGAGTCTACGATACAGAAAACACTCAACAAGAATGGTGTTTGTGGGAGGACACCATGGAGGAAGCCACTGCTGTCCAAAAAAACATTGCTGCATGTCTTAAGTTCGCAAAAGAGTACCTGGATGTTCCAGCAAAATATTCTGTGGACAGATTAAAATAAATTTGAGTTGTTTGGAAGGAACACACAACACTTTGTGTGGAGAAAAAAAAGGCACACCAACATCAAAACCTCATCCTAACTGTAAAGTATGATGGATGGAGCATCATGGTTTGGGTCTGGACAACTGGCTTTCATTGACGGAAAAATGAATTCCCATGTTTATCAAGACATTTTTCAGGAGAATATAAGGCTATCTGTCCTCCAATTAAAGCTCAACAGAAGTTGGGTGATGCAACAGGACAATGACCCAAAACACAGTAGTAAATCAACAACAGAATGGCTTCAACAGAAGAAAATACACCTCCTGGAGTGGCCCAGTCAGAGTCCTGACCTCAACTTGATTGAGATGCTGTGGTATGACCTCGAGAGCGGTTCACACCAGACATCACAAGAATATTGCTGAACTGAAACAGTTTTGTAAAAGAGGAATGGTCCAAAATTCCTCCTGACTGTTGTGCAGGTCTGATCCGCGACTACAGAAAACTTTTGGTTGAGGTTATTGCTGCCAAAGGAGGGTAACCAGTTATTAAATCCAAGGGTTCACAGTTTTTCCACCCTGTACTGTGAATGTTTATACGGTGTGTTCAATAAAGATATGAAACGTACAATTGTTTGTGTGTTATTACTTTAAGCAGACTGTGTTTGTCTATTGTTCATGAAATCCAGGTAAATCCTAAAGGGTTCACATAACCTTTCTTTCTACTGTATGTGATCAACAGAGAGGTATATTTTCTGGGTGATGTATATATTGACCAGCTTCCATCAAACTGCCCACTCAAGAAAAAGTTTAAAACTGGTTTGGGTTATCAGTCAACCTACCAGGGTAGTTAAAAACAGCATAGGAATGAATTCATCAACATGTATTGATCAGATCTTTACTAATGCTGCAGGAATTTGCTTGAAAGCAAGATCACAATATAGTTGCCATATCTAGGAAAACCAAAGTTCCAAAGGATGGGCCTAATTGTCACGTTCTGACCTTAGTTATTTTATTATGTCTTTGTTTTAGTATGGTCAGGGCGTGAGTTGGGTGGGTTGTCTATGTTCCTTTTTCTATGTTTTGGGATTTCTGTGTTTGGCCTGGTATGGTTCTCAGAGGCAGCTGTTTATTGTTGTCCCTGATTGAGAACCATATTTAGGTCGCCTGGTTTCACTTTTGAGTCCTTGCTACTCCTCCTCAGAAGAGGAAAGCGGTTACACTAATATTGTGTATAAGAGGTCATGCAAGAAGTTTTGTAGTGACTCCTATATTATTGATGTAAAGAATATGTTGGTCCGTAGAGTGTAATGAGGAGCAAACAGACACTGCACTTGACACATTTATGAAATTGCTTATTCCAGTTGCTAATAAGCATGCACCCTTTATGAAAATGACTGTAAAAACTGTTAAATCCCCGTGGATTGATGAGGAATTTAAAAAGTTATGGTTTAGAGGGATGAGGCAAAAGGAATGGCAAATAAGTCTGGCTGCACAACCGATTGGTAAACTTATTGCAAATTGAGAAATCATGTGACTAAACTGAATAAAAATAAACTACACTATGAAACAAAGATGAATGATAGTAAAAAGCTTTGGAGCACCTTAAATTGAAATATGGGAAACAAGGCACACTCAGCGCCATCATTCATTGAATCAGATGGCTCATTCATAACAAAACTAACTGATATTGCCAACTACTTTAATTATTTTTTCATTGGCAAGATTATCAAACTTATCAAACTTAGGTATGACATGCCAACAACAAATGCTGACACAACACATCCAAGTATTTCTGACCAAATTATGAAATACAAGCATTGTCATTTTAAATTCCGTAAAGTTAGTGTGGAAGAGGTGAAAATATGATTGTTGACTATCAACAATGACAAGCCACCGGGGTATGACAACTTGGATGGAATATGACTGAGGATAATAGCGGACGATATTTCCACTCCTATTTGCCATATTTTCAATTTAAGCCTACTAGAATGTGTGTGCCCCTAGGCTTGGAGGGAAGCAAAAGTCATTCCGCTACCTAAGAACATTAAAGCCCCCTTTACTGGCTCAAATAGTCGACCAATAAGCCTGTTACCAACCCTTACTAAACTTTTGGGGAAAAAAAATGGTGTTTGACCAGATAGCATTGTGGGGGCTGTTAGCCTTCACTGCAGATTGTGCCCCTAGGCTTGGAGGGAAGCAAAAGTCATTCCGCTACCTAAGAACATTAAAGCCCCCTTTACTGGCTCAAATAGTCGACCAATAAGCCTGTTACCAACCCTTACTAAACTTTTGGGGAAAAAAATGGTGTTTGACCAGATAGCATTGTATTTTACAGTAAACAAATTGACAAACTTTCAGCATGCTTTTAGGGAAGGACATTCAACAAGCACAGCACTTACACAAATTACTTATGATTGGCTGAGAGAAATTTATGATAAAAACATTGTGGGGGCTGTTTTGTTAGCCTTCACTGCAGATTGACAATATCAATCATAGTTGGCTGCTGGCAAAACTTGTGTTATTGCTTTACACCCCCTGCTACATTGTGGATAAAGAATGACCTGCCTAACAGAACACAGACGGTGTTCTTTAATGGAAGCCTCTCCAACATAATCCAGGTAGAATCAGGAATTCCCCAAGGCAGCGGTCTAAGCCCATAACTTTTTTTCAATCTTTACTAATGAATTCAAATCAACGTTTATTTGTCACGTGCGCCGAATACAACAAATGCTTATTTACTGTCTGTAACCAATGGTGGGGGAAAAGAGGTGTGTGTGTAGGTAAGTAAATAAATAAAACAACAGTATAAAGACATTTGAAAAAAAAGAGTAGCAAGGCTATATACAGACACTTGTTAGTCAAGCTTATTGAGGTAGTATGTACATGTAGGTATTGTTAAAGTGACTATGCATATATGATGAACAGAGAGTAGCAGAAGCGTAGAAAGAGGGGTTGGCGGGTGGTGGGACACAATGCAGATAGCCTGGTTAGGGAGTACAGGAGGGGACTGAGCACGCACCCATGGGGAGCTCCAGTGTTAAGGATCAGCGTGGCAGATGTGTTGCTACCTCCCTCACCACCTGGGGATGGCCTGTCAGGAAGTTCAGGATCCAGTTGCAGAGGGAGGTGTTTAGTCCCAGGTTCCTTAGCTTGGTGATGAGCTTTGAGGGTACTATGGTGTTGAACACTGAGCTGTAGGCAATGAACAGAATTCTCACGTAGGTGTTCCTTTTGTCCAGGTGGGAAAGGGCATTGTGGAGTGCAATAGACATTGCATCATCGGTGGATCTGTTTGGGCGGTATGCAAATTAGAGTGGGTCTAGTGTTTCTGGGATAATGGTGTTGATGTGAGACATTACCAGCTTTTCATAGCACTTCAAGGCTACGGACGTGAGTGCTACGGGTTTGTAGTCATTTAGGCAGGTTGCCTTTGTGTTCTTGGGCACAGGGACTATGGTGGTCTGCTTGAAGCATGTTGGTATTACAGACTTAAAATCAGGGACATGTTGAAAATGTCAGTGAAGACACCTGCCAGTTGGTCAGCACATGCCCGGAGCACACGTCCTGGTAATCCGTCTGGCCCCGCAGCCATGTGTGTGTTGACCTGTTTAAAGGTCTTACTCACGTCGGCTACGGAGAGAGTGATCACAAAGTCGTCCGGAACAGATGATGCTCTCATGCATGCCTGAGTGTTGCTTGCCTCGAAGCAAGCATAGAAGTAATTTAGCTTGTCTGGTAGGCTCGTGTCACTGGGCAGCTCGCGGCTGTGCTTCCCTTTATAGTCTAATAGTTTGCAAGCCCTGCCACATCCGTCGAGTATCAGAGCCGGTGTTGCATGATTCAATCTTAGTTCTGTATTGATGCTTTGCCTGTTTGATGGTTCGTCGCAGGGCATAGCGGGATTTCTTGTAAGCTTCCGGGTTAGAGTCCCGCACCTTGAAAGCGGCAGCTTGACCCTTTAGCTCAGTGCGAATGTTGCCTGTTATCCATGGCTTCTGGTTGGGGTATGTACGTGCAGTCACTGTGGGGACGATGTCCTCAATGCACTTATTGATAAAGCCAGTAACTGATGTGGTGTATTCCTCAATGTCATCGGAAGAATCCCGGAACATGTTCCAGTCTGTGATAGCAAAACAGTCCTGTAGTTTAGCATCTGCTTCATCTGACCATGTTTTATAGACCGAGTCACTGGTGCTTCCTGCTTTAATTTTTGTTTGTAAGCAGGAATCAGGAGGATAGAGTTGTGGTCGGATTTATGGAGGTCGAGGGAGAGCTTTGTACGAGTCTCTGTGTGTGGAGTACAGGTGATCTAGAATTTTTCTCCCTCCGGTTGCACATTTAACATGTTGATAGAGATTTGGTAGAACTGATTTAAGTTTCCCTGCATTAAAGTCTCCGTCCACAAGGAGCGCCGCCTCTGGGTGAGTGGTTTCCTGTTTGCTTATTTCCTTATACAGCTGACTGAGTGCGGTCTTCGTGCCAGCATCTGTCTGTGGTGGTAAATAAACAGCCACGAAAAGTAGAGCTGAGAACTCTCTAGGCAAGTAGTGTGGCCTGCAATTTATCACAATATACTCTGCTTCAGGCGAGCAAAATCTAGAGACTTCCATAGATTTCGTGCACCCGCTGTTGTTTACAAATATGCACAGACCACCCCCCGTCTTACCGGAGTGTGCTGTTCTATCCTGCCGGTGCAGTGTGTATCCCGCTAGCTGAATATGCATGTCGTCGTGCAGCCACGATTCCGTGATGCATAGAATATTACAGTTTTAGATGTCCCGTTGGTAGGATATTCGTGATCATACCTAGTCTAGTTTATTGTCCAATGATCGCACGTTGGCGAGTAATATTGACGTAACGGTAGCTTTCCTAGTTGCCTTCTGCGAGTCCGGACGAGGCATCCGCTCTTTGTCCTCAGTGTTGCTTCCTTTTGCGAATAATTGGGATGTCTGCCCTGTGGGGTGTTTGGAGAATATCGTGTGAGTCCTGCTTGTTGTTGTGGTTGTTGTTGTTGTTGAAGAAATCTTTGTCTAGTCCGAGGTGAGTGATCTCTGTCCTGATATCCAGAAGCTCTTTTCTTCCGTAAGATACGGTTGCAGAAACATTATGTACAAAATAATTTACAAATATTGCGAATTGCCACTGGCTTTGAGGAAAGCCAGAGTGTCTATGTATGCGGATGACTCAACAGTATACATGTGTAACGGATGTGAAACGGCTAGCTTAGTTAGCGGTGTGCGCTAAATAGCGTTTCAATCGGTTACGTCACTTGCTCTGAGACCTTGAAGTAGTGTTTCCCCTTGCTCTGGAAGGGCCGTGGCTTTTGTGGAGCGATGGGTAACGATGCTTCGAGGGTGACTGTTGTCGTTGTGTGCAGAAGGTCCCTGGTTCGCGCCCGGGTATGGGCGAGGGGACGGTTTAAAATTATACTGTTACACATGCTACTACACAGTAGTAGTCAGCTACTACTGCGACTGAAATTACTGCTAAACTTAAAGAGTTGCAGTTAGTTTCAGAGTGGGTGGCAAGGAATAAGTTAGTCCGAAATATTTCTAAAAATAAAAGCATTGTATTTGGGACAAAATCATTCACTAAAGCCTAAATCTTACCTAAATCTTGTAATAAATAATGTGGCAATTGAGTAAGTTGAGGTGACTAAACTGCTTGGAGTAACCCTGGATTGTAAACTGTCATGGTGAAAACATATTGATACAACAGTATCAATGGGGAGAAGTATGTCCATGATAAGGCGCTGCTCTGCCTTCTTAACAGCACTGTCAACAAGGCAGGTCCTACAGGCCCTAGTTTCTACCTTCTTAACAGCACTGTCAACAAGGCAGGTCCTACAGCAGGTCCTACAGCAGGTCCTACAGGCCCTAGTTTCTGCCTTCTTAACAGCAAGGCTGTCAACCTTCTTAACAGCACTGTCCTACAGGCCCTAGTTTCTACCTTCTTAACAGCACTGTCAACAAGGCAGGTCCTACAGGCCCTAGTTTCTACCTTCTTAACAGCACTGTCAACAAGGCAGGTCCTACAGGCCCTAGTTTCTACCTTCTTAACAGCACTGTCAACAAGGCAGGTCCTACAGGCCCTAGTTTCTACCTTCTTAACAGCACTGTCAACAAGGCAGGTCCTACAGGCCCTAGTTTCTACCTTCTTAACAGCACTGTCAACAAGGCAGGTCCTACAGGCCCTAGTTTCTACCTTCTTAACAGCACTGTCAACAAGGCAGGTCCTACAGGCCCTAGTTTTTTTGCACCTGGACTACTGTTCAGTCATGTGGTCAGGTGCCACAAATAAGGAAAATTGCAATTGGTTCAGAACAGGGCAGCACGGCTGGCCCTTGGACATACACAGAGAGCTAATATTAAATAGTTGCATGTCAATCTCTCCTGGCTCAAAGTGGAGGAAAGATTGACTTCATCACTGCTTGTATTTATGAGAGGTATTGACATGTTGAATGTACGAGCTGTCTTTCTGAACTACTGGGGCACAGCTCAGACACCCAGGCATACCCCACAACACGTCACAAGAGGTCTCTTCACAGTCCAAGTCCAGAACAGACTATGGAAGGCGTACAGTACTACATTAAGCTGACTACATGGAACTCTATTCCATATCAAGTAACTCATTCAAGCAGTAAAATTAGATTTAAAAAACTGATTAAAAAAACACCTGATGGAACAGCGGGGACTGTGAAGCAACACAAACATAGGCACACACACACGATAACATACTTACTATACACACACGTACACATGGATTTGGTACTCTATATATTTACATTTACATTTAAGTCATTTACCAGACGCTCTTATCCAGAGCGACTTACAAATTGGTGCATTCACCTATATGTGGTAGTGGTGAAGTAGGGGACTGAGAGCACACAGTCTGTGATGTAATGTTTTTAAAATCGTATAAACTGCCTTCATTTTGCTGGACCCAAGGAAGAGCTGCCTTGGGCAGCAGCTAATGGGGATCCATAATAAATACACATTTTGAAGCTGATCTACCCCCCAAAAAACATTTTTGGAACAGATGTTGTGTTGAAATTCTGACATACAATAATACCTTACAGAGTTTTGGCAATTTCATCTCACCAACAAAAAAAACGTACACCTATGAGAAGTGCTACCCAAACAAACATAACACAGTATAAAAACAATGGAAGTCAGGGAGACCGGAAAGACGTATCCTGCACGTTTTCAAGTTAAAAGTCTCCATTCTCTTTTACTCCTCAGTTGAGTTTACTTCACATTTAGGTAGCTCATGTAATAGATTTGTTTGCCAGCGTGAGTCTAGATAATACTAGCTGTATTATATGCATGGGCTCAGAAAGCCAGAAGATGGCTGCGATGCGGAGCAGGGAAACACCGTTGATGCGAGCTCTCTTCCACGAGCCCGGTGGAAGATCTACTCCTGGCTGCCCGGAGTAGCAAGGTGGGTTATTAACTAAAACAGTAAAGTTTCAGTCTGCTAGGTGTATCTCTACAGCATGGGCATATCTCTGGGTGACGTGGACATCCCTATGCATGCACCTTATCAACATATGACTAATTCAATATTGCACCATCCCATTCTCTGGACTGTCTGCAATCATAACCAGTAGTATCTACCAGGAATAATGAAACATAGAACAAGAATAGATGCTTGGTGAATCTATGAATTATGTATGACCACTGGAGTTTTTGCCACTCAAAATCTTGCTAAAGCATATTCTGTAGGAGGGGTTAATATACATTTAAAATAATTGGACATGATTCATATGAATCGGGTCATGAACATACAGTTCACTCAAAGTATTCAGACCCGTTCATTTTTTCCATGTTATTCTTATTCTAAAATTAATTAAATAGTTTTTTAGATCTCAACACAATACACTATAAAGACAAAGCAGAATCAGGTTTTTAGACCATTCTAACCAGTACTTTGTTGAAACACCTTTGGCAGCGATTACAGCCTCAAGTCTTCTTGGGTATGACGCTACAAGCTTGGCATATACCTTTATTTGGAGAGTTTCTCCCATTCTTCTCTGCAGATCCTCTCAAGCTCTGTCAGGTTGGATGGGGAGCATCGTTGCACAGCTATTTTCAGGGATGTTCGATCGGGTTCAAGTCCGGGTTCTGGCTGGGCCACTCAAGAACATTCAGAGACTTGTCCCAAAGCCACTTCTGCGTTGTCTTGGCTATGTGCTTAGGGTCGTTGTCCTGTTGGAAAGTGAACCTTCACCCCAGTCTGAGGTCCTGAGCGCTCTGGAGCTGGTTTTCATCAAGGATCTCTCTGTACTTTGCTCCGTTCATCTTTCCCTTGATCCTGAATAGTCTCCCAGTCCCTGCCACTGAAAAACATCCCACAGCATGATGCTGCCAGCAGCATGTTTCACGTAGGGATGGTATTGGCCATTTTAGGATAAGGCTGTAACGTAACAAAATGTGGAAAAAGTGAAGGGGTCTGAATACTTCCCAAATGCACTCTATGTACAATGAAATTAACAAGAGAGAGGTTAAACGTAGGCTAAGTCTGGCATAAGCTTATTCCCACACTTTACAATAACTCTGTTGCAATGGTTTTAGGTAGTCTCCTTATAGGCTATTCCCTCCATCACAACGCTGCTGCCCAGTTGAAGAGCTTGTGATCTCCATGCAGCACCACGCGCCTTCAGAAAAGTACCGCTTATCCTCAGAAGATGCCCTTCTGGAGGCATTCAGCCATAGAGTCATTATACCCTAATGTAGGCCTATTTGCCTACTAGCCAAATAAATTGCAGATGATGCATGATGGGTGACACTCGTCATTCCAACATATTTGAACATTTAATTCATCCTTCATTCAGTTCAGTCAGTCAGTTATCCATTCTGTCATTTGTCTGAGTTGCAATAGGAACTAAATCAAAGAGAATAGAACAGTCTTTTCCGTTTGTTTATTGAAATTAATGTGTATTCAAAATTATCTAAATTCTCCAAAGTTCTTTACTTTATCACTTTGATAATTAAATGTTTAATTTAGGACTATCCAAAAAAAAAAAAAAAAAAAATAGGCATCGACTTGTAGGCATTGCAATTTAGGCTATCATTTTGGTGTCTTGTGGAATAATGTTAGAATCATTTGGGGGTTTTATAACTGTTTATATTATAAGGCTCCCCTTAAAAAGAGACCCTGTATTTAGAGGCTCACAGGCCTCTAAATACATTTTAAAAAATATTTGAAGAAGCAGTGGCTGAGAAAACAGATCTGGCAATATCTGACTCCTTGGCTATTTCGCTCAGGACAGGTTATAGCCAAGACTTTATTTATTGATATGGATATAACCTCTGTGTGATGGGGTTGTGCAATGCAAATGGCTACAAGCCTACATGCAGAGTGGAATTCACAAATACAACACTCAAAATGCCTAATATAAGGCCTACAGTCCATGCTCCCAAATACTGGGAAAAATGTGATTCATTAGTTTACATTATCACCACAATATCCCCACGGGGCTATAAAAATAAATTATGCAATTATATGGCCATTAAATAACACAATGGCATGGCATATTTATATAGTGGGATAGGCCTAGCATAAATCATATATACTTTCTATTTTGCATCTCAGGCAGTTATTCTAGACAAGGCTCTGTGTCTTTATCACAAGTCATTTGTTGAAGGCCCAAGACTATACTACGCCATCTACTGATATAACGTTGTTATTGACTGCAGTTCTAAAACAAGCTTTAGACTTGTATTTTGAAAATGAAACCGGAAGCTGCAAATCCTAATGTCTGTGCTAAAGTTGCTTGATTGACTAGCTACATTCGGTTCATGTCCTTGGCAGATGCCACATTACTGACAAAAGTTTGTACCGATAAAAAAGATTTGTAACCAAGGGCGACGTAAAGTAAGAATTGAACGTGTAAATGTTAATTCATAGTCGTAACACGTTTACAGATGTATTTTAACATTTACGTTTCATTTTTCACGCATGGCTTTTCTTACGATCCCAATTATTTACGCATGGATTTTCTTACGATCCTAACGATATGTACGTTCAACCGTTCAGCAGGTATCTGGCTCCATATTCTGACCTCACAACAGCAGTCAAGCATCCAAGCTAACTGGCTAATGTTGACTAGCTTACTAGCTACTTCCAGACACAAATGAGAGAACACCTCAGTCTGAGCATTTTACCAGCTGAGCTGGTTAGGCTGTTTTCATGTTACCCAGAGTGTTGGTGACTGTTACTGTGCTGCTGGACCCAGTGTTCTACACAGTCAGTGTGGACAATTACTTTGCAGTGATTGTGCATGATGCAAATACTGTAGAAAAAACAGCCCTTGTGTTTGTTCCAAGAATCATTACAGTGACTGAAGCGCTCCCCCTGCAGGTGAACACTAAGCACAACCCCTGAGCTGGTCAAAGTCCAGTTCAAATGTAGCATGTGCGTTACAAAACAAACGTGAGTGTTCCTATTAAAACTTTGGGAGCATTCAAACAGTGTGTGGGGTATTCTCCTTCTTTTTCTCTGAGAACACGTAGCCTGGTCCCAGATCTGTACGTGCATTTAGCCAACTCCTACGACTATAGGAGTTGTCATACAACAATAATCAGAGGGGTTAGCTAAAGTACAGATCTGGGCACAAGCGAAGTCTAACTCCAACCCTATGGCGGAGTGTGAATGGATATCAGCTGAGGCAGACAGGCGTTGAGCTCCGGGAAAATCTGGGTCATCTTCACATAACTGGTTTGGGCTGATTCAACATTTAGCACTGGAACAATGTGCCTCTGTGTTCAGACTGACTAGGTGATTATCTCTCTCCTGGATCCTCTCCTCCACTAGCAGAGATCCAGTCATAAAGAGATAGCAAGAGGGAGAGAGTTTGGCCAACTTTCTAGTACAATGCCATGTATCTGTCTCTAAGCATTCAATCAATCCATTCATAAGTTCAAGCAGCTCAGTTAGGTAGCTCGGTTTATCATTATCATTATTCAGTGGATTGTCATTGGTCAGTATTGTCCAGGAGGTGCCAACATGGCTGCCGTGGATTTTAGGAGCACCATGTCCTCTAAGAACACCATCGTGCTTTGGACTGTTGAAAGTGCAATGACCAAACTCACCTCATTGTCAGATTCTACCAGGACCTGGTCGTATTCACTGAGAGCCACCAGGAACATGATGGAGGTGACATTCTCAAAGCAGTGGATCCATTTCCGCCTCTCGGACCTCTGGCCACCCACATCCACCATTCTGAGAACAGCAGCACAGCATCATGAGGTTTAGGGGCAACTCTCAACAGGCAGGTATAGAGAACACAGAGTTCTAATGGGTTATGATGAGTTATTACATTAACATCAATATGTACTGTACCAATAAGCATGGAGATGGAGAAACATCCATTTATATTTGAATAATTCAAAATGGAGTCTTCTAATACCAGTTACTTTTCTAGGATCATCTTGATCAATTGTGTTCAGCAGACAGGGATGGAATAGTAGGCTATGTGGATGTTTACCTGAAGACCACACTCTGGAGGTCAAAGGGGTACTCTATGATGCCTGTGGTAGGGACCCTGACCCTGAGCACGTCTTGCTGGGTCGGGACATAAGATGACTCAGCTATACGGTCCAGTGCATTCAAGTAGCTGAAAGGGCATGAGAGAAATGGGGTTATTTTTTATTATTATTATCATCATGTTAACAGTTCTGTTACTCATTAGGTCACTTTTCAGAAAAACACAGAAGTCTTAAAATACAGATCTTTCAGCCGACCATCACAATAGCAATCAATCTGGCCATTGGATCGCTTTTATTGTTTACCTGAATCTGCACAGCCTTTTATGCCTGAGATGTAACTGGCATTGGACACAGTGGCAACTATTTGGGAAGAGTGTGGGGAGTAGTCACTGGTCTGTGTCGTCCACTCACTATTTGGCAATCTAAACTAGAGGTTTGGTATTGGTTTACTCACTATTTGGCAGAGTCTGAGAGCTGGTATTCCCTCTTCCGATTGTAGCATTCCTGGATCCCTGGGTCATTCCATAGACTCTTAATGGCGTCAACGTACGGATTTGTAAACATTGTGACCTTCTCTACATCCACTTCAATGACAATATTTGCATGGCCCTGAAATAGGAGAGAGAAAGAGAAGGGGAAATAGATCATTACATAATAGACCTAGAGAGGCATTTGTCTGAGTGATCATGTTTATTGTAAATGGAAGCCAAAGAATTGTGTTAGCTTGGCCTCAGACCTATCTAGAATTTAGATGTGTGTTAGTGCGTGGCAGTTAGCATATAGCTGTGAGGTAGTGAATTTGTATGATTACTAGGCCCCATATGGTGGCTTTAAGGTAAGGGATAGAGAGCTACGTGATTAAGCAAAGGTCATTTTGTCTCTCTTGTGGCGTATTGGTCCCAGGAGTTGCCCTACTTTACGTGTGTGCCAACAGTCAACCACATGTGTACCTTTTACAAGGCCTTCAGTCTGTCATCCTGCTCAAGTAACTAATGACATCATCAACTAGGCAGAAAGTAAACAAAGTTACAGATATCATAACGACATCACCTGATCCTTCACTACAATCCTCACTGAGACTCAGAGACTGTAGAAACAAATAAAAGGTCTGTACAAACATGGGCCTAGCCAGGTCCGGAGGTTTTTCTGACAATGAAAAGCTTCTAGCCTACAGGCTATAACTAAAGCCTAGAGTGTTTCCAGAGTGGTGTCAAGGCCTGGAAAAACTCAAAATGTTGGCAAAAAAAACAGGCAAAGACGGTATAAATGGAACAACAGAAGGGTCACCTGGTTGTCTTCACACTTGTAAGGGATTTGAAGGGTCTCCATAGCATGGATCATGGACTGCATGGCAGTGAAGATGTTCTGGTACACCAGCTTGGTGAAGCCTCGTTTGTCCTCCTCGGAGTAGCCCGTCCCATGGATGATCCTCATCTGCTTGATGAAGGTGCTCTTCCCACTCTCACCAGTCCCTGGGAAGAAAAAACTCAGAGATTAACTCTGACAGTAGCCTGCCATTGCTGATGAAAGCCAATGCACATTTTAGGCTTATTATAGAGTGTCATTTTTATATTGTCAATTTGATGGACACACGACATGTAGATTAAACTATTGCTGAGTAACCCAAACATTTTGATTGAATACAATTTTTCAACTGCACTTTGTTATGACCATGGAATGTTGATACAACAGTTTCAGGGTGTGGTCTATTTGTGTGCTGTATCTGTCACAGGAACATATTTCTGATCTCCAAACCTAAATGGACAGTGATCCATGACAATAATTGATTGATTTCTAAGAAATGTGGCCCCTATGCAATTAAACAACCTAACGTTTATAGTAGCAATGGTAACCCTTCCTTAGTCACCTAACAAATTACATGAGCCTGGTTGCTGTTGACATTCTTTCCTTGAGTTATAACTTATTTTTCTCCCAGCAGGGTGACAGTTGTGAGCTGGATGTGTGAACTTAATAAATTATTCTACATATTTAAGTTATATAAACATCACACAGTACCAAAAGACATTACACTACAATAAACATAATGGATAAGCCTGGTGGGAGGGGCTACATGAGGACAGGCTCATTGTAATGGCTGGAATTGAATAGATGGAAATGAGTCAAACATGTGGTTTCCATATGTCTGATGTGTTTGATAACTTTCCAAATATTCCATTCCAGCCATTACAATGAGCCCCTCCTCCTACAGCTCCTCCCACAAGCCTCTGAAACATTGTTTTCTTGGCAATATCTCAAATAAATACAAATTACCAGGCAATATGTTTTTTTTATAGGCATGTGCATTGAAATAACAGATACAATGTACACTGATAGAGTCAGTGATATTATGAACATGTTTCAAATAATGATACAATGTCATATTAGCGCTTTGAGTGGTAATTAGAACTGTGATCGTTGGTTTACCGAGAAGCAACAGCTTAAACTCGCGGCGCGAGTCTTTCTTGTCCCGGCGAAGCTGTCTTTCGATCTCGTCGTTGATCCGTCGAGCCTCCTTTCCCTCTTCGCTGAGGCAACAGGCCCCTACGGAGCCCAGAGTCATGACTCTCTTGATAACACTTACTTTTGGGGTCGAGGAGGTAGGCCTATATTCCAAAGTGAAATTAGATTAAAATAAAAACAATGTTAAGGCGATAAACATTGTCACTTTGTTAAATAAATTGTTACATTTAACTAAAATAAATGTCCTCCCTCAGCACTGACTGAATTCTCGATCTACAGTGCCATGCATAGCCTACGCTCTAGAGTCCACAGTAAAAGCCAAGCGTAATAATGCGAATACAATTCCCAGAAACTGATTGAACCTTTGGCAGAAACAGACCACTTGTTATTTTATATTTATGTAAACTACGGTCCCATTACGAAATGCAATAGGAGCCAATCCGTTGGGAGAATGAATAATGAAATAGCAACATGTAAACAGAAAAGCAAATCTTTACCTCCAATAGTTGAACTCCGGGTGTGGTGAGTGAATATGGCGGACTTTTACTCCATATCACCATAAATGTATAAAAAACGAAATTCCATTATTCCACAGGAGTAACAAAAAATAATCCCATACCACAATATGTTCCTTTTGAATTTGTCTTCATTGAAGATGCATTGCTTAACGTTGTTATATTTTTTCTATTGTCCCCTTTGCTTGTCCCATCTGTAATTTCATTAGGTACAGAATACAGTGTACTCTGACTGGACCCTATGTGAACCTAGCAGCAAAAAGGCAAGGAGCCATAAAAATAAAAGTGCTCTACACAATAAAACATTTTCTTCATATTCATCCACCCTTTAGTCATTCTTCTTCAACATCACTCATCCTTGCCTTTATTTACGTTTTTCTCTTCGTCATTATTCTACATCTTAATAATTTTCACCAACATAAAAAGTGTGGGCCCATGAACGGGGTGTGTCGGACAGTGTCTCTCTAAGTAGAGGACTCTTATTTTCACACAATTCTATCCATTATTGCTGCCAGCTGCTGTCGTGTTGTGCTGGCGTAACTCAAGCCCCGAACCATGTGACGTTAGGAGAGGGTGTGTTTAGCTGGGAAAGGATCATGAAGGCATGTCGCTCAATATGTTACATTGTAATGAAACAACTGTCCGGTGGCACAGAAAAAGGGTGGGCAGTTCACTACTTACATAAACACTTAACATATCTTGGATTGAAGAATATAGAGGCTAATTTCACAAATGTTAAATGTGTTATTACATGTTATTGACTACAGTATACCAAAAATTAGGAACACCACCGAGGGCCGAGTGTCTGCAGATTTTCGCTCCTCCCCTGCACTTCATTGATAAATTAAGGTCACTAATTAGTAAGGAACTCCACTAACCTGATTGTCTCGGTCTTAATTTAAAGGAACAGTGGTGGAGAAAGTACACAATAGTCATACTTGAGTAAAAGTAAATATACCTGAATAGAAAATTACTCAAAACATAAAGTAACACAGTAAAACACTACTTGAGTCAAAATAAGTAGTTGGTTTTAAATATACTTAAGTATCAAAAGTAAAAGGACATGCAATACATAATTTCAAATTCCTTATATGAAACCAGACAGCATGATTTAAAAGACTTTACATTTAGCTAGGGGCACACTCCAACACTCAGACATAATTTACAAACAAAGCATTTTTCTTTAGTGAGTCCTCAGATCAGAGGCACTAAGGATCACGTGTCCATTGCTAAATGACAGAATCTGACATTTTCCTGTCCTGCTAAGCATTCGAAATGTAGCAAGCACTTTTGGGTGTCAGGAAAATGTTTGGGTGTAAAAATTACTGTAGTCGAATGTAGTCGAGTAAATGTTGTCAAAAATATAAACGCAGCATGTCAAGTGTTGGTCCCATGTTTCATGAGCTGAAATAAAAGGTCTCTGAATTTTTCCATAAGCATAAAAAGCTTATTTCTCTCCAATTTTGTGCACAAATTTGTTTACATCCCTGTTAGTAAGAATTTCTCCGTTACCAAGACATTCCATCCACCTGACAGGTGTGGCAGATCAAGAAACGGATTATATAGCATGATCATTACACAGGTGCACCTTGTGCTAGGGACAATAAAAGGACACTAAAATCTGCAGTTTTGTCACACAACACAAAGTCACAGCTGTCTCAAGTTGAGGGAGCGTGCAATTGGCAGGCTGACTGCAGGAATGTCCACCAGAGCTGTTTTTATTTATTTAACAAGGCAAGTCAGTTAAGAACAAATTATTATTTACAATGACGGCCTACTCCGGCCAAACCCTAATGACGCTGGGACAATCGCCCTATGGGACTCCCAATCACAGCCGGTTGTGATACAGCCTGGAATCAAACCAGGGTCCGTAGTGACAGCTATAGCACAGAGATGCAGTGCCTTAGAACGCTGCGCCACTCTGGAGCCCCGTTGTCAGAGAATTTAATGTTAATTTCTCTACCAGAAGCCACCTCCAACATTGAGAATTCGGCAGTAACTCCAACCAGCCACACAACCGCAGACTACGTGTAACCATGCCAGCCAAGAACCTACACATCTGGCTTCTACAGCTACGGGATCGTCCAAACTCATTCTGATTGGCTGGGCCTGGCTCCCAAGTGGGTGGACCTATGCGCTCCCAGGCCCACCCATGGCTGCACCCCTACCATCATGTGAAATCCATAGACTAGGGCCCAATGAATGTATTTCAATTGACTGATTTCCTTACATAAACTCAGTAAAATCTTTGAAATGGTTGCATTTATTTTTGTTCAGTAAAGCAGATACCCCAAAAAACTACTTCTGCATTTTTACACCACTAGAAAGGAAAAATCAGCAGACACTAGACCCTCCATGAAATAAGTTTGAGTCCTGATCTACAATGATTGAAGTGGATTTAACAGGTGACATCAATAAGGGATCATAGCTTTCACCTGGATTCATCTGACTAGTCGGTCATGGAAAGAGCAGGAGTGCTTAATGTTTTGTATACTCAGTGTAAATGTTAATACAGAACACAGGTGTCACAATGTGGCATATGAATCATAGCCTTACTTGTCAACTAGGTATTACTTAATACTCATGCTGCATTACTTGTAGAAAATGCCTACCATTACAGCTACACCCAACTTCTCCTTGATACTGAAAGCACAGTTTACTGAAAATATCAAGTTGATTTTATTACAACCATTTTATTTATCGCATCTAGGAAATGTGGAAAAATAACAAAACCTCCCCCCACATGTTTAGTAAAAGGTGGCACAGACTTTATTACTCAGACTTGCAGCAGACACTATACCCCACAGACAGGTAGATTAACAGGGGTGACATGCCACTCATATGGAAAGAAAGGCTGCATTCCCATCCCAAACTGACTGGTGTCTACAAAGATCCCATCTAAAATGTTAAAAACGCTTCCAAACCGACATAAAAAAAAACAGGCTTTAGCCAGTCTAAATGGATCCAAATGTCAATGATTACGTATTAAAGGAATTATATCAAGTCCCTCCCCGTTAACCAGCTGAAATCATGTAGAAAACTTAAAATTAACAATACTTTATTTTAGCCCTATCAGTCTCCCAACAAAATGAAACAATCCTAGCACTCTTCATCCTATGACACAATTACTGTACATTTTTATACAGCCCCTTATCTTTCAGCAGGGGGAAAAAAATTAAGCAAAAATAAACTAGATGTATTTTTTTTTTTTAATCATAAAATGTTTCTTACAAAACAAGATTACATTCTGCATGCTGTACTGACTGGGAGGAGCAGGGGAGGCCAAGAGTGAACACAGACAGGTTAGTTTACTCCAAGTACAGAACAGGAAAATCAAAGAAAAACCCCCAAAACAAGCAAGGCAACAAAAAAAAAAAATAAGGGATACACTCATCCGACAGCTTCGAGAGAATTTCCAAACTTCTTATTAAAAAGGTGTTAGATGACAGGGTGGGGGGCACACAACTACCCAAAGCTGAGGAATGTTGGCTCTGAATAGAGGGTGCGAACGGGCATGGCAGATTGGCTCCTCTTCCCTCTTTAGAAGAACCGACCAGAGTACTGCTTCACACTGCAACAAAACACAGTGGACAAGTGAATAAAGGGACCCCAGAAGTCATTTCTAGAACTAGAGCAACTAATTTCCTTCCTTGATTACCACGGATAGGGGACAGGGATGAATAAGTTTCCACCATACTACTTTCAGCGGAGACGAGGAAAGGGTGCTAGCACGTGCCTGTTCTGCAGTAGATACTGGGCGTTCTGGATCTGGTCCTGTGTTCCATTGATGGTGATGATGCGGTCCTCGGAGCCCTCTAGTGGCTCGTCGATCTTGATGGACGCTCCCGACTCATGACGGATCTGCTTGATCCGCTGTCCGCCCTTCCCAATGATGGAGCCGGCCAGCTACGACAAGTGGGAAGCCAGAGTTACTTCTCCCCAACAATGTGATCGACACAATGACAACCAGGTAAAGGGGGCACAGGTTATTTTTTTTATTTTTTTTGGGGGGGGGGTATCAATCACATATGAATAAAGGCTGATGTGGGAACTCTTTTGATCAATTGGGAATAATCTCATCTCGGTCCTTCTCATGAATATATTACAGGGATGTCTGTGTCAATCTGTGGTACGGGTTGTTATTACGCTTGGGACTGTGCCGATTAAACCTTTACTCACATCCTTGGGGATGGTAACTTGTGTTGTGATGACGGGACCCCCGATGTCACTGTATGACCCTCGGCCACCTGGAGAGAGACTCAGAATTTATCCTCGTGTGGAAAGTCTCAGAACGACACGAAAACAAATACAGAAGCAACAAAATGAGACATTGATACAAATGTGATTCATTTGCACTCACCAGACTGAAAGGGCTCCCAGGAGGAAGTGTTGTCTTTGAAAATATGAAGGGAGGAAAAGGAAGGATAACAATACATCACACCGTGGCTGACAGACCACATAGACAGACCAACAAAGGACAGAGGGGAGAGCTGGTGGTGCTTACTAGACAAAGAACTATACTCAGACATTCAAACAAGAGTGTAGACAACCATGACCAGAAGAAACTTAGAGAAGACTCACCACCGTATCCACCACTCTGTATTCAGCAGAACATAGGGAGAGAAAGACAAATTGAGAGACTTATTACAAGACTGAAACATTCATTAAGTAGAATACTGGTTTAAATGTGTTTGATATTGAGCTCCATAATTTGTGCATATGCATTATTTTCCACTATGCATGTTATTGGTACGACCCGACCAACCCTGTCAGCGAATCGGAATGGTTTCACCTGAAGTTCATTTGTTAGTTTGGCGGCTCCAGATTACGTATTCAGCTGCTCCTTGGTAACCAAGGAGACAACTGTTGCCAGGCTACAAGAGGCCCTAACCAGTGTGTTCGCTTGGTGAAGAGCAGCGCCAGTGTCCAAACCACCATGATTTCACTAGGGCAGGATAATAATCCCAATCCATTTACACACGTACAGTGCATTTGGAAATTATTCAGACCCCCTTTTCAACATTTTGTTATGTTACAGCCTCACTATAAAATGTATTAAATTACTTTTCTTCCTCAATCTACACCCTACCCCACAACGACAAAGCAAAAACAGGTTTAGAAATTGTTGCAAATGTATAAAAAAATAATAATAATTAAAAACAGAAATACCTTATTTACATAAGTATTCAGATCCTTTGCTATGAGACTCAATTGAGCTCAGGTGCATCCTGTCTCCTTGATCATGCTTGAGATGTTTCTACAACTTGGAGTCCACCTGTAGTAAATTCAATTGATTGGACATGATTTGGAAAAACACACCTGTCTATATAAGGTGCATCTGCATGTCAGAGCAAAAACCAAGCAATGAGGTCGAAGGATTGTGTCGAGGTACAGACTCTTCCTAGAGCTGGCCTCCGGCCAAACTGAGCATTCGGGGAGAAGAGCCTTGGTCAGGGAGGTGAACAAGAGTTCCTCTGTGGAGATGGGATAACATTCCAATGAGGACAACCATCTCTGCAGCACTCCACCAATCAGGCCTTTATGGTAGTGGCCAGATGGAAGCCGCTCCTCAGTAAAAGGCACATGACAGCCTGCATACAGTTTGCCAAAAGGCACCTAAAATACTCAGACCATGAGAAACAAGATTCTCGGGTTTGATGAAAACAAGATTGAACTCTTTAGCCTGAATGCCAAGCGTCACTTCTGGAGGAAATCAGGCACCGCTCATTACCTGGCCAAAACCATCCCTACGGTGAAGCATGGATGGCAGCATCATGCTCTGGGGATGTTTTTCAGCGGCAGGGAATGGGAGACTTGCCAGGATCGAGGAAAAGATGAACGGAGCAAAGTACAGAGATCCTTGATTAAAGCCTGCTCCTGTGCGCTCAGGACCTCAGACTGGGGCGAAGGTTCACCTTCCAACAGGACAACGACCCTAGGCACACAACCAAGACAACGCAGGAGTGGCTTCAGGACAAGTCTCTGAATATCCTTAAGTGGCTCTGGCAGAGCCCGGACTTGAACCCGATAGAACATCTCTGGAGAGCCCTGAAAGTAGCTGTGCAGCGACGCTCACCATCCAACCTGACAGAGCTTGAGGGGATCTGCAGATAAGAATGGGAGAAACTCCCCAAATACAGATGTCACAAGCTTGTAGCATCATACCCAAGAAGACTTGAGGCTGTAATCCCAGCTTCAACAAAGAACCGAGGAAAGCATTTGAATACTTATGTAAATGTGTTTTTCCCCCATAAATGTGCAAACATTTATAAAAACCTTTGCTTGCATTGTCATTATGAGGTAGTGTGTGTAGATTGATTGGGGGGGACTAATTAATCCATTTTAGAATAAGGCAGTAACATAAAATGTGGAAGAAGTCAAAGGGGCTGAAAAGGTTCCGAATGCACTGTAACTAAAACCATTCAAATGCGTTCGACTACTATTAAAACACCAGGCAACAGACTGAAGCTCTATCACTCATCTATGCTAAACCCTCATCTAAAACACTTAAAATGCCCAGGTCCCTCACCATGCTGTCGTAGCGGTCTCCTGGTCTTCCTCTCCTGTCGCTGCTTAGATAAGAGTGGATGGAGGGAGGGTGTCGGGGTTAACATGACAAGAGAGAGATCAGTTCACCTCTGATGGACTGATAGCAGCCACCAAACCAATGGGCTGACAAGTCTGTACTATACAAGAGTGATACCAGTCCTCCTGAAAGTGTGAAGAGCTAAGTTGTTTTTAAAATCTGTGTTGATAAGAAGACACTGACATTGTGTTCTTAGTCATCTACTCATGGGATGAGTGGTCATGTTTACAAAATAACTACCGTGTCATGGGTAGAACCGTATTGACGGTCATTAAATCAACAGAAAAGGATTAAACGCATAATTTGACAGAGATAGTAATATCCACATCTGAGTGAGCCATTCTCCAATTGACTAACTTGATTTGGAGAGGTGAAGGAGTTCCACCCCAACTAATCTGCAGGTGCTGCCTTTGTTTTACACAAATTACTTACTTTGGTCTGTCGTCCATGTTGCCGTGATAGCTCTGATGAGAGAACCGGTCGCCTCTGCAACCACACGACAGGGTCAACATGACTCAGTGGAAATGTGCCAGAAAAGATTCCTTTAAAGGATTAGTCCAACAGAATAGGTTCATGTTCATTCTAGTTCTATGTACTCAGGGACAGCGAAGGCACATGGTTATAAACGTCACTGAGTGACTGATGAGGTGATAAGAGGTAGCCATAAACAACAATTGAAAGGAAGTCAAGTTGCTTACCCTCCTCTTGGGGGTGGTGGTAGGGGGAGGGGCAGGTTTCGAGCCCGGCTCCCTCCACGCCCTCTGGTAGGCAGGGGAGGGGGGCGGTCCCCGGCGAGGGCTCAAGTCATCATAGTCCCGTCTGGAGGGGGGCATGGGTCGGCCGCCGCGGCCGGGGGGCATGCGCTCAAAGCCACCCCGGCCGCGTACGGGGAACCCCCCCCCATAGGCCGCCGGCCCCGCTCCTCGAACATCATGGTGAAGCCGCCGTAGTCGTATGTCTCGTCGTAGAAATTGGGGTCGTAAGGCTGGGCTCGCCCTTTGATAGGAGCCTGAAGATAGATAATACTATGAAACCATTGTTGAGATGCTACATCACACTGCCAAAATAAAGGAAATGGGGGCTACATCGTATATTGAAAGCAGGTGCTTCCACACAGGTGTAGTTCCTGAGTTAATTAAGAAATGAACATACCATCATGCTTAGGGTCATGTATAAAAATGTCCAGTTGCCCATTATTTTGGCTACCATGGCTAGAATAGATCTCAGTGAGTTTGAAAGAAGAGTCTCAAAGGAGCATATGGGTTTAAAGGGTGTGTGTGTGTTGTCAGTCACCAGATTTCAAATCAATTCAACACTTATGGGAGATTCTGGAGCGGCACCTAAGAGAGTTTTCCACCACCAAATGATGTAATTTCTCATGGTGTTTCCTTTATTTTGCCAGTTACCTATATAAATTAGTTTTGCTCTGGAACTACTTATTTATTTTACCTTTATTTTACTAGGCAAGTCAGTTAAGAACAAATTCTTATTTTCAATGACGGCCTAGGAACAGTGGGGGGCAGAACGACAGATTTGTACCTTGTCAGCTCGAGGATTCGAACTTGCAACCTTTCGGTTACTAGTCCAACGCTCTAACCACTAGGCTACCCTGACGCCCCCAACAACTGTTGTAAATGGAATATACACTGCTCCAAAAAAGGGAACACTTAAACAACACAATGTAACTCCAAGTCAATTACCCTTCTGTGAAATCAAACTGTCCACTTAGGAAGCAACACTGATTGACAATACATTTCACATGCTGTTGTGCCAGTGTCCAGAGCATGGAGGCGCTACCAGGAGACAGGCCAGTACGTCAGGAGACGTGGAGGAGGCCGTAGGAGGGCAACAACCGAGCAGCAGGACCGCTCCCTCCGCCTTTGTGCAACGAGGAGCACTGCTAGAGCCCTGCAAAATGAACTCCAGCAGGCCACAAATGTGCATGTGTCTGCTCAAACGGTCAGAAACAGACTCCATGAGTGTGGTATGAGGGCCCGACGTCCACAGGTGGGGGTTGTGCTTACAGCCCAACACCGTGCAGGACGTTTGGCATTTGCCAGAGAACACCAAGATTGGCAAGTTCGCCACTGGCGCCCTGTGCTCTTCACAGATGAAACCAGGTTCACACTGAGCACATGTGACAGAGTCTGGAGACGCCGTAGAGAACGTTCTGCTGCCTGCAACATCCTCCAGCATGACTGGTTTGGCGGTGGGTCAGTCATGGTGTGGGGTGGCATTTCTTTGGGGGGGCCGCACAGCCCTCCATGTGCTCGCCAGAGGTAGCCTGACTGCCATTAGGTACCGAGATGAGATCCTCAGACCCCTTGTAAGACCATATGCTGGTGCGGTTGGCCCTGGGTTCCTCCTAATGCAAGACAATGCTAGACCTCATGTGGCTAGAGTGTGTCAGCAGTTCCTGCAAGAGGAAGGCATTGATGCTATGGACTGGCCCGCCCTTTCCTCAGACCTGAATCCAATTGAGCACATCGGGGACATTATGTCTCCCTCCATCCACCAACGCCACGTTGCACCACAGACTGTCCAGGAGTTGGCGGATGCTTTAGTCCAGGTCTGGGAGGAGATCCCTCAGGAGACCATCCGCCAACTCATCAGGAGCATGCCCAGGCGATGTAGGGAGGTCATGCAGGCCACACACACACACTACTGAGCCTCATTTTGACTTGTTTTAAGGACATTACATCAAAGTTAGATCAGCCTGTAGTGTGGTTTTCCACTTTAATTTTGAGTGTGACTCCAAATCCAGACCTCCAGGGGTTGATAAATTTGATTTCCATTGATAATTTGCGTGATTTTGTTGTCAGCACATTCAACTATGTAAAGAAAAAAGTATTTAATAAATATATTTCATTCATTCAGATCTAGGATGTGTTATTTTAGTGTTCCCTTTATTTTTTTGAGCAGTGTATAAAAAACAAAAAAGCATCTCCTGTTATTAAACAAGTACAATTCTAGTTTGACTGACTCATTGAGTTTCCATGTTTAGACACTGGTGATGGTGGTGAAGTGTGTTGCGGTCACTGGCTCAGAACTGAACTCACAAGAGCTGACACAATTACCATACAATCCTTTTACCGACAATTATAGAATACTTACAGTAGGGGGTTTAAAAATCAAATAAATTGTGGAACGAACAGTTGACTAAGCACTGGGCAGCCAGGCATTTGTACAGTCGCGTCAGTTGCCACGGTAACAAGGACCCTTTACAACACAATGAAACTTTGTTGCTCCTTGCTGAAACAAGCAAGGTGTTGTAGAAAATGAGTCTTTGGTTGCTTGATGAGTTGGCAATTTGAATCAGCTGTGTAGTGCTAGGGCAAACACCAAAACATGCACACAGGGGGGGGTCACCAGGTCAGCGTTTGGGAAACCCTCTGTCTGCAGAAGCACAGCACATGCAGTCAGGAAAAGAGAAAATGTGCGTGCTAAAATGTATCCGCACGCTATTAAAACTACAATAATGGAGAGTGGGTCATTTAGCTGAACAATAAGTCATCCAAAATTCCATGACAGTCACAGACCTAACTCTCGCCCACCTCAGATACCAACTCCAGGATAACTTTGATGCAATCGACGACACGGTCTGGCTTTCCTCCAACCAGAACCACTCGGTCAGTGGAGTGAGGACAGCACTCCTGGAATAGCTTGATGGTAGTCTGGGTGTTCTGGTGGAGACATGAAGCCCAGCATGAAATAGACCCATAACAACAGGAAGACGCAGCACAATGCCATATGTTCAAAATGGGTTTGACCAGTCTTCAGCTGTGTCAATACATTCCCCATAACCATTTGTGGACAAGTGGGCAACAAAGAACCTGTTAGGGCAGATGAAGCACATGCAATCTATGCACTTCAGCTGTGTTGTCTGTTCACACTGCTATGCTTTTATCTTGGCCAGGTCGCAGTTGCAAATGAGAACTTGTTCTCAACTAGCCTACCTGGTTAAATAAAGGTGAAATAAAATAAATAAAATAAAAAAATTCTTGTAAATGAGTATGGACTGAGCCAAGTCAGCATTTGAAATCAGTGGGATCCCATCTTACCTCTCTTAACTCCTTTATCTTGGTACCCTTCACCCCAATGATGCCTCCGGCCAGACTCTGATGGATCAGCAAACGCAGCTCGCAGTCAAAATCAATCCCGTTATAATGCTGGTACTAGGAAAAAACAGGTACAGATCAGTCATGTGAAAGAAAGCCTTTTTAGCTCTTGACTTTGAAGATTAGGAAAAAGATAAACCTATACGTGTATATCTCTGGTGGCCGCGGGGCATTCACCTCTTCCAGAGTAGGGATAATCTTCAGCAGAATCTCTCCGATAGTCTCAATATCTGCACTCACACTCAGGATCCTGGTAAGGAATAGCATGTGGCCAAAGGCAACAGGGCAAAACAGAGGGAGGACAAAAAGCAAAAAATAAAGAAAAACTTACTTCCAGACTAACACTCCTATGAAGCACAGAGCTAAAAAAATAAAATAAAAAAATGTAACGTTTAAAAACAAAAAGAAAACGAAGACTTTCCCAACACTGGACTGAAATGTGAGCAACTTAATGTGCGCTCATTTATCTCACATCAACAAGAGAGCGAGGCTTTAGGATTACAACATGAAGCACAAGGCTGACCACTGTCTGGGGGGCTCTGTCTGGGGGGCTCTGTCTGGAGGGAGGGAGGGGGGGGGGTCCTTTTAACCATCACCACCAGCACTTGAGGGGGAAGAAAGAAAAAAGTTAATTAAAAAAACCTGCCATCACAATCGTGCCACCGGCACACATTCTCAGTGACAGGGAGTCAGAAGGTAGAAGAGAAACAAAATAAAGAAAGCAGGAGGGATGTGAGTGGTAACCACTAGGTAGGTGGTGGACAGGATAGAGGGTGGAATGAAAGGTTTGGCAGGCAGTCTGGACTGATGAGGGGGACTGAGAGAAAAACAAGAGGGGAGAAACCTAACGGAGGATAGAGAAACCCAACGGAGAGATGTAGCACAAGGGGGGAAAAAGAGAACAGTGATGAGTTACAGAGTGGGCGGAGCTTGAGCACTCAGATCATGAACAGTGATGTTGAGAACAGTGGGTTGGGGGAGGGGCAGGGCAGGGAGTAGCAAGGTGGGCCACAAGGACAGAGTGGGAAAGATCATTGGCTTTCCACAAATCACAATTAAAAACACCACAGAAAGGTAACAGCAGCCAACAGCTGGGCTCCTCCCATTTAATATGATCTACTGAAAGTGGGTTCATTGATTTCATTTCTAGTGAAAAAAAGGTCCAAATTAAATGGAAATACTTGAATGTGGGGGAAGTAGGGAAGGGGGGAGAAGACAGAACAATTCAAATGGAACAATACACGTCTCTTGATAAAGGGAGAGGGAGGGGGGGTTCTATATGTAGAAAATGTTCAAATGAAACAGAAGGCAGGCTATCAAAGACATGTGTTTTTCTCTGTTCTAATCAGGCAGTGAGGCAATAACTGGTGGGACATACCGCTCTGGGCCACTGCTGTCAGGGACAGATACACTGGCATTGTACTGCATTGGCCGTGGATGTTGGCATTGGGCAAGGGCATTCAATCACAAGATGTCAAGTAAGGTGCCCGTTTAGGGAGGGGCACGTTTGTGGGCGGGCGGCGGGGCGGGGCAGGGCCAACCGGGGTGTCAGGTGGGCGGGCGTTCAGGGGCGAAGGTTGGGCCAACGTCAAGGTGGGCAACGCAGGAGGGGCATGTCGATCCAGTACATGGGCAACGGAGGAAGGTGGCCAAAAATAACAAAGTAAAGGAGAGGGAAGAGGGGGAGAAGGAATACAATTTAATTGAATACACGCTATACTCCTTCACTATATAGCTTATAGCTTCCCAAAAAAAAAAAAAAAAAAAAATAGATGGTGAGTGCACAAGAAAAAAGGGCAGCTGGACTAAGCCAGCTCTAGCAAAGACACTTAGCTAAATGGACTGCATAGATACTACAGAGGCTGTAATATACTATAGGTCCGCTCAGGCTTTGAGACACCTGTTTAAAGGGTTTTTTATGGCATCGCCACAGTCCGGTATTGCTTCAGGGATGTAAGGGGCATTAGAAATCACGTTCAGAGACTAGTAGAGGATAGTTCCCTTTTATTGGAAACACAAGAAAAATGCATACACCCACACTCTTCCCCAAATCTGATCCAATCAAGCCAAACCATGTCTGTTCACATGAGCCAACCTATAGATGTGTCATTTGGGAAAGAGAATCTGACTACTGTACAAAAACATCGCAAATATCCCTCCAAGTGTTCACAGACATGCAACATTTGACCAATTCCACAGTAACAGAATGATGCAGACTGCAATTTTTCATTTTCAAATGTAAACAAACAAAAAAATACAATTAATGCAACAAAAAAAGATAACTCTGCCATCAATTTGCAAATGCAAAATTTGGTAACAGAATGATGGCACAAACCTTCCTTCTGTTAAATTTGCATCTGCACTGTTCAAGTAAATGTGTTTTCTGTTAAATGTTCAGTGGAAATTGTTGAAAGTAGTCCATGTGCATAGAGTTCTATGGTTTGTTTAACTTTCCAAATAATTGGTTTGTGTTTGACATACATTTTAAAGTAAAACATCTAAGTCTCTGCATCATTCTGTTAATGTGGAATTGACCCAATCAAGTCAAAGAGATGAGATATAGATAGATGTGCATATATAAGAGGGAAACTATTTAGTACAGGGGTTACATTTCTTTAATAGAACGCATAAGGGTTGTCATTAGAATGGGGTAATTGGATACCATAATGTCTATGAAAATGTCAGGTTTATAAGGACATAAATATAGCTTTACAGCAAATCCCCCAGTGGAGGAAAGAATTTGACAATGCCAACTGTACTCACGTCTGTGCGTAAGGCTTTTATATTCTTGCCGCCCTTTCCGATAACAGCTCCAGCATTCTGAGAAGAAACAAGTGTTTCCTTAGGAACAGAGTAATGGGTCTGAGAGTCCGCTGAATGATATGAAACTTGGAAGATGGGATGTGATTAGCAAAACTCAGAACACCAGAAAAAACACCTACCTATCCAGGAAGACGGAGATGTAAGAAATACCATTGTGGATTTTACACAGTAAACAAACAAAAAATCTAAGGAATTCCTGATTTAAACGCAATAGGCCTACAATCCCATTTCTGTTGCAAGGCTTACTTTGCTCTGCAGCAGTACCCGCAACTCCACCATCTCATCAGTGTTGCGAGAGCGCTTGAAGGCCTGCTCCTCCTCCATGTCCTCAGCAGGGCGTTTTCCTGGAGGGAAAAACCTGGAAAGTTAGCCTAATGCTATGTTCTTTCCAATACGGGTTCCAGCCAAAAGCCAGGCGACAGCATCCACCCAGCCCTTACCAGTCCACTTCCTGGATTAAAATTAGGCAGAACTGCTCCCGAAACAGCAGTGACCTGGACAAGAGAAACACATGGCCATCTGACATGCACACATGGTGCCAGCATGTAGCTATACCAGTAGTCCAGGGATTTACATTAAAGTCTGAAAAGTACCTGCCCATCAGGCAGGTCAGCAGTAATTTTTGGTTGCCCTTCACTTGCCCAAAAATTGTAATTAGCTATTTACACCCAGAAGTGCAATATATTGCAGGCCTTTCACCTACACATAGGGGAGGAACCAGAAAAATCAGTAATTTAATTATTAGTATTTTGGTTGTTATTCGAAAGAAATAACATATCAGAGCAGGCTTAACTTGCCATAAATTGTCTGTATTTTACATAAATAACAGGGAGGAACCAGAACGATCAGTTTTAGGCTACTGGAATTCTTTAAAAAGGTTTGATTGTTTGGTTCACATGCCCAAAGAAAACCAAAGCATCCCTTAATGTCAATCCCTGTAGTCCCTTCTGACTGATAACATCTATTAGAGAAAATCAGTGTTATATTTCTAGTCTAATCAAGGCAAATGCATGGCTTACACACAGCTTTGATGAGGCACTGCCAAAATAGCCTACAATAGCTTTACCGTTAGTGTCAGTGTTGCTGAAAGTGGTCTCTTCCTGCTGCTCGATTTCTGTCTCCATTGTCTTGCACCAGCGGTGAAATGAGAACAGGCTCCTCACTGTGGATCTGCTGTGTGAAGGCAACAATGTAAAATTAGGCTATGCCTTTTGAGGACACTGAGGCTGCGTCAGACAAGACCAAGGGAAACTCACCTCATGATAAAAGCCTCACCAATCCAATCTTGTCACTTATCAAACCTGTTGCTGCCTTGCCCCTATTTACAATTTTAATTCCTATTAATTCTTGGCCACAGGATACACAAAAGTGTTCTCTACTATAATACAATTGAATATATCCCAAATCACTGCCCTTGATATGAGTGGTTACCACTTGACATAATCATGATTACTGGGCTAAAATGAAAATAGTACTACCCCCCCCCCCCCCCTGATGGGCAGATACTTAGCTAACGTTCGTTGACTACTGACGCAGATGTTGTTACTACTAGCAGCGGTTAACTAGGGAACTAGACAACATGCTAATATTATACATGGAAACACTAAGTAATCTAGCCAAATTAACGTTTGCTACATAGAGTAGCACATAGAGTAGCTAGATTATTTCCGGTGTTGCTACATTGAAGGCTTAACTAGTTAACGTTACTTGCTTCTGCACAAACACATATAGATTAACGTTAGCTAACGGCTAGATTACTTATTTTTTTAGTCAGCTAAATTGGTTTAACGTCAGTTGTCTGACTAACGTTAACCAGCAGTCTTAACCTGTATTAACTAACGCAACACGTTAGCCAGGTAACGTTAGTTATTATCACATTAGCTAATGTCACATTAGCCAACAACCTAGCCACCAGCAGCTAACGTTAACCAGATGACTTACTACTCATCTGTACAAGTAGCTAACATACATACGCTGTAGATTACAGTGTAACGTTAGTGTATTGTAAACGGCCTAGTGTCGTTTAACGATTGGCTGAATAAGTTAACTAAAGTCCAAATAATTGTAATACTTAACTAATGTTAGCTGACGTTCTCGAAAGGGCAAAATAAATATGGTATCTAGCTAGCTAGATTAGCTAGGCTAGATTGCTAACGTTAGCTACATAGCTAGCTACCGTTAGTTAGCGTAGCTAATATTAGCGGTAGAGTTCACGAGGCTTATCCCCAACTGTGCCTAAAAGTGATTAAATTCTCATTGACCGATTACAATGCAAATGAAGTAACAAACAACCTCTTTATAATTTAACTTTAACCACAAACCTAAAAAATGTAAATAAAATATTTAACAAACCTCCAGCCAAACCGCGTTCTCCACAGCAATTTCTTGTCCTGAAATTGTCAGCAACTAAAACCCTCCGAATACAGTGAAACAGCAAAATAGGGAGTCAGTCTACTTTCTTCTTTCACTGATTGGAGAGAGCAGGTTCGAGATTGGGTATGTCAGTTGTCACTCAAAGTCAACACGTCTTCAAAGAAATGTAAGAGGTCGACAAATTAGCTGACGCCAGGCACGAACCTTTGATTTACCAATCATGCAGAGCTATGAGGGAGTCGTTATAACAACTGGGCGGGACTTACACGTCCGGAGCCCCAGAGACCGTGCCTATCAGTACCTACCACTCAGTGGCAGGACGAGTGTGGCTCCACATTTTTAGCAACAACAAAAAACAACCAAACATTTTTTTAAATTATTAATTAGGGGGGCTTGCCTGTTTTACATGTTATTTTGGCATTAATAGTGTCACAAATCAGTTTGCAAACATTGTTAAAAAAAATAATAATATATCATTCAGTTAATAAAGCTGCATACACACATGGTCTCTTTTTTGTTTTCTTGAGTAAAGCAGCTCCAAAATGCAGGTGTTTCAGCCTAGCTCAGTGCTTTCTGTGGTGGTGGGGCGAACCAGCAGAAAATAGGAGCATTGCGCCGTGATTGGCTCAGTGTTCCGTCACTCATGGGGACAGTACGTCACCGCCAAGTTTAAGTCCTTAGTAAGACATCCAACATTTCTGCCCTTTGGATCCTGCCATAGAATTATATTACAAGTGCCTTTCCAATAAGGTTCAGGGTCACTGGCCACAGATAAAATGACGTCAAATCACGTTATATGTACAGTAGATTGGACTGATCATGTCAACATCTTACTTTCAATCAAGCTAGCAGTCATCATCATGAATCTAGTCAACAATCTACTGGCAAATCCTTTTTAATCCTTATCATATGAAGAGAAATAATGAAGAGAAATTGTAGATAAAACGTATCGGTGCTCATCGGCCATTGGACAAAGATTACACAACAAGGTGGAAATCGCAAACTCAACAATGAGTGGTTTGGAAGAAATCAGTGACAAACTGCAAGCATTGCAAAGCAACCACGAATGTCAGCCTGCTACTCAATGGAGTGGCTGTGTGATTTTTCTTCTGAGTTCCCAACATAAATCCAGAGAATTCCAGACTTTGATGACAAAATTTGCCCACAAAGGACGGCCGCGGCCCCTGCACATGGCGAGTCCAAAAATGTATTGTATGCAGCTGTAATAATTATGTAATATGCAAGGGAGATATGTATACTGTAGCTAAGAAAGTAATACTAAGTGTATGTTGTGTAGTAAGCTGTTAGTAGCCCATGTGCCTCACCCTAATAATTTGGTCTATTTTCACCAACGTGATATTGTACTCACATCGTTCGTGGACGTGTGCTTGTTTTGTACAGCTTTGACAGTGCTACTGATAGAAGTGGTGGCACTTGGGCTTGCACATGCAAATTCAGCACACACAACATTCTATAATATAATTGTGTTATTTGATGTGTCAAATTAAAAGCTTATTGAATGTGTCAAATAGTGTTATATGACGTGTATCTTTTTGACAAGTAAAGACCCAAACAGCGTTCAATGTGCCTCACGCTAATAATTTGGTCTATTTTCACCTCTTCATTTCACCTACTGTTCTAACTTGGTGGTGCACATATAGCCTATGACCTGTTTTAGAGAAATGTAATCATCGAATATTGTTAGAACTTTCATTGCCTGTTTATATGCCCCTTTCATTTATCCTACGGTTCTGACTTGTTATACAGGGAGAACCCTGTAAGAATGGCCCATGTTCTCAATTCTGTCACTGTACATTTCAAAAGTGCTGAACAAATAGTTATATTGACTATGTCTGTCGTCACTCGCTCATTGTCTTAATCGAAATTAGGGATTGCCTCTTATCTGCTTGTCATCCCCTTATGCCATAGTTTGTTCATCTAAATTGTCAGTAGAAACCACATTTGTTTAAGAAAGTCTGCCATATCAGCTATGTTTTTTAAAAGGCAGTAAATGAGGCTGAATGAACTGTTTCGCTGCCAGACAAGGCTCAGCTGATAGCCAGGTGTAGCAGTGGTAAGGTGTTGGGACTGTTGTTGGGACTCTGCTGTTGAGACAGCTTTATGTAGGCCCTAACAGTTTGTGGGCACCATTTTTCACCATTATAGTGCAATTCATGTAACGTTTAGTGTTGTGTTATGTAGTGACTTCATTGACATGCACCCCTCATTTATTTCTTTGCCCCACCAAGATTTACATGATAAAATCAATACTGTGTACACTGAACAAAAATAAAAATACAACATGTCAAGTGTTGGTCCCATGTTTCATGAGCTGAAAAAAAGATCCCTTGAAATGTTCCATACGCACAAGAAACATATTTCTCTCAAATGTGTATACATCCCTGTTAGTGAGCATTTCTACTAAGTCAAAATAATCCATCCACCTGACAGATGTGGCATATTAAGAAACTGATTAAACAGCATGATCATTACACAGGTGCACATTTTGCTGGGGACAATAAAAGGCCAATCTAAAATGTGCCGTTTTGTCACACAACACAATGCCACAGATGTCTCAAGTTTTTAGGGAGCTTGCAATTGGCATGCTGACTACAGGAATGTCCACGAGACCAGTTGCCAGAGAAATGAGTGTTAATTTCTCTTCCATAAGCCGCCTCCAACATTGTTTTAGAGAATTTAACAGTATGCCCAACCGGTCTCACAACCGCAGACCAAGTGTATGGCGTCATGTGGGCGAGTGATTTAATGATGGTATGGGCAGGCATAAGCTAAAGATAATCAACACAATTGCATGTTATCGATGGCTATTTGAATGCACAGAAATACCATGACGAGATCCTGAGGGCCATTTTTTTTAAGGTATTTGTGACCAACAGATGCATATCTGGATTCCCAGTCATGTGAAATCCATAGATTAGGGCGTAATCAATTTATTTCAGTTGACTAATTTCCTTATATGAACTGTAACTCAGTAAAATCTTTGAAATTGTTGCATTTTGCGTTCATATTTTTGTTCAGTATATTTTGCTATACATCTGTGCATGGAGTACGTGGCTGAACTATTGACAAAACATGAAATGTGTAAAGTTGACACGGGTAAGATATGTTACAACGTGAACGGATGAAAAGGTTTACAGGTTACCAAGTTTCCTACGTTATAGTAGGTGATCATCATTGCAATGATTCAGAATAAACTAAGTAGCCTAACATCTGTTTTCAAAATGTAGCCCAAGCTAATTGTTCAGTCATGCATCGATATACATTGGTTTTATTACAATGTAACAATTACTATTGGATACACTGCTCAACCATGAGTCTTTTCATTAATCCGAATAGGAATGCCCTCTGGTCCTCCTTGTAGACACAGTTGGAGCCCCTGCAGAATTGAAAGGCGGTGGGGCACCAATCTTAGAAATGACTTGATAAGAAGTAGCTGATGAACTCCGTTCTCTTACAGTGCATTCGGAAAGTATTCAGACCACTTTACTTTTTCCACATTTGCTACGTTACAGCCTTATTCTAAAATGGATTAAATAAAAAAACATTTGGGAAAATTTATTAAAAATTAAAAACAGAAATACCTTATTTACATAAGTATTCAGACCCTTTGCTAGGAAACTTGAAATTGAGCTCAGGTGCATTGATCATCCTTTAGATGTTTCTGCAATTTGATTGGAGTCCACCTGTGGTAAATTCAATTGATTGGACATGATTTGGAAAGGCACATACCTGTCTGTATAAGGTTCCACAGTTGACAGTGCATATCAGAGCAAAAACCAGGTCATGAGGTCGAAGGAATTGTCCGTAGAGCTCAGAGACAGGATTATGTTGAGGCACAGATCTGGGGAAGGGTACTTAGAAAGTTCTGCAGCATTGAGGGTCCCAAAGAACACAGTGACCTCCATCATTCTTAAATGGGAGAAGTTTGGAACCACCAAAAAACTTCCTAGAGCTTGTCGCCCAGCCAAACTGAGAAATCGAGAAGGGCCTTGGTCAGGGAGGTGACCAAAAACCTGATGTTCACTCTGACAGAGCTACAGAGTTCCCCTGTGGAGATGGGAGAACCTTCCAGAAATATAACCATCTCTGCAGCACTCCATCAATCAAGCCTTTATGGTAGTAGCCAGACAGAAGCCACTCATCAGTAAAATAAACATGACAGACCACTTGGAGTTTGCCAAAAGGCACTTAATGGATGCTTAGCCCATGAGAAACAATATTTTCTGGTCTGATGAAACCAAGATTGAACTCTTTGGCCTGAATGTCAAGCGTCACGTTTGGAAGAAACTAGGCACCATCCCTACATTTGTTACGGGATTTTTCCTGGGAAGGAAGCGTGGTTATTTATAAACATCTTTAATAAAGATGATAACTTGAACAATGTATAATACAAAATAAGAAAACGTGGAAAACCGAAACAGCCCTATCTGGTGCAACAAACACAAAGACAGAAACAATCACCCACAAAACCCAACACCAAACAGGCTTCCTAAATATGGTTCCCAATCAGAGACAATGACTAACACATGCCTCTGATTGAGAACCATATCAGGCCAAACACAGAAACAGACAAATTAGACACACAACATAGAATGCCCAATCAGATCACACCCTGACCAACCAAATCATAGAGCGCAACTATGATGGGTATCGAATTTTCTGGTCTGATGAAACCAAGTTGAACATACAAAGCAAACTATGGTCAGGGTGTGACAGTACCCCCTCACGCAAGGTGCGGACTCCGTTCTTCAGTGGGCGCAAAACCTGAACCTATTGGGGAGGGTCTGGGTGGGCATCTGTCCGCGGTGGCGGCTCTGGTGCTGGACATGGCCCCCACTTCACCAGTCTTAGTCCGCCCCATTGTCCGCTTCCGTGGCCTCCTAACCACGACGACCCTTCTAAATGAACCCACTGGACTGGGGGGCAGCTCGGGACAGAGGGGCAGTTCGGGACAGAGGGACAGCTCGGGACAGAGGGGCAGCTCGGGATAGAGGGGTAGCTCCATACTGGCTGACGACTCTGGCAGATCCTGGCTGAATGGCGGCTCTGGCAGATCCTGGCTGAATGGCGGCTCTGGCAGATCCTGGCTGACTGGCGGCTCTGGCAGATCCTGGCTGACTGGTGGCTCTGGCGGATCCTGGCAGACTGGCGGCACTGGCGGCCCCTTGCAGACTGGCGGTACTGGCGGCCCCTTGCAGACAGGCGGCACTGGCGGCTCCTTGCAGACTGGCGGCACTGGCGGCTCCTTGCAGACTGGCGGCACTGGCGGCTCCTTGCAGACTGGTGGCACTGGCAGCTCCTTGCAGACTGGCGGCACTGGCGGCTCCATGCAGACTGGCAGCTCTGGAGAGGAGGAAGACTCCGGCAGCGCTGGACAGGAGGGAGGCTCCGGCAGCACTGGAGAGAATGCTCCCGGTCGCCCTGCCAGTGCGGCGAGGTGGAATAGCCCGCACTGGGCTATGCAGGCGAACCGGGGACACCATGTGCAAGGCTGGTGCCATGTAAGCCGGCCCAAGGAGATGCACTGGAGACCAGATGCGTAGAGCCGGCTTCATGGCACTTGGCTCGATGCCTACTCTAGCCCGGCCGATACGCGGAGCTAGTATGTACCGCATCGGGCTATGCACCCGCACTGGGGACACATGCGCTTTACAGCATAACACAGTGCCTGCCCGGTCTCTCTAGCCCCCCGGTAAGCACAGGAAGTTGGCGCAGGTCTCCTACCTGGCTTCGCCACACTTCCCGTGTGCCCCCCCAATACATTTTTGGGGCTGACTCTCGGGCTTCCATCCATGCCGTCGTGCTGCCTCCTCATACCAGCGCCTCTCCGCCTTCGTGCGTTCCAGCTCTTCTTTGGGGCGGCGATATTCTACTGGCTGTGCCCAGGGCCCTTTACCGTCCAACTCATCCTCGCATGTCCAGTCCTCCTTGCGCTGCTCCTGCTGCCGCTGCCTGTCACCACGCCGCTTGGTCCTGTTTTGGTGGGTGATTCTGTTACGGGATTCTTCCTGGGAAGGAGAGGCGGACCAAAACGCAGCGTGGTTATTTATAAACATCTTTAATAAAGATGATAACTTGAACAATGTATAATACAAAATAAGAAAACGTAGAAAACCGAAAACATCCCTATCTGGTGCAACAAACACAAAGACTGTCACGTTCTGACCTTTATTTCCTTTGTTTTGTATTTATTTAGTATGGTCAGGGCGTGAGTTGGGTGGGCAGTCTATGTTTGTTTTTCTAGGTTTTGGGTATTTCTATGTTTCGGCCTAGTATGGTTCTCAATCAGAGGCAGGTGTCATTAGTTGTCTCTGATTGAGAATCATACTTAGGTAGCCTGGGTTTCACTGTGTGTTTGTGGGTGATTGTTCCTGTCTCTGTGTTTTGCACCAGATAGGGCTGTTTTTGGTTGTCCACGTTTATTGTTTTGTAGTGTTCATGTTTATCTGTTTTTATTAAACATGAATCAATATAACCATGCTACGTTTTGGTCCTCCTCTACTTCACCACAGGAAAACCCTTACAAAGACAGGAACAATCACCCACAAAACCCAACACCAAACAGGCTACCTGAATATGGTTCCCAATCAGAGACAATGACTGACACCTGCCTTTGATTGAGAACCATACACAGAAACAGACTAGACACACAACATAGAATGCCCACTCTATGCCCACTCTATGCCCATCACACCCTGACCAACCAAAACATGGAAACATACAAAGCAAACTATGGTCAGGATGTCACAACATTGAAGCATATTGGGGGCAGCATCATGCTCTGGGCATGTTTTTCAGCGGCAGGTACTGGGAGACTAGTGGGGATTGAGGGAAAGATGAACGGAGAAAAGTACAGAGATATCCTTGATGAAAAACTGCTTCAGAGCCCTCAGGACCTCAGACTTGGACAAAGATTAATCTTCCAACAGGACAATAACCCTAAGCACACAGCCAAGACAACGTAGGAGTGGGTTCGGGACAATTCTCTGAATGTCCTTTAGTGGCCCAGCCAGAGCCCGGACTTGAACCCAATCCAACGTAAATCTAACGTCTCTGGAGAGACCTGACAGAGTTTGAGAGGTGGTTGGAACTTGGCAGAAAAAGCTTGTATTTTTGGTTCAAAAGAGATTCAATACAGTACAATATAGTTTGTATCCTTCTGCACTTGACTTCCCCATCTTGGTACAATTGAGGACATGTGACTTCTCCAACTATTTGAACCCTCATTAGTCAATTTCTGTAATAACAACAAATGTATCTTCCAGTTGAGTGAATTGGAAAGCTCTTGGATGATTACCTTTATCTTGGTTATGCAAAATGCCATTTCTCCCTGATTGGCCAGGCCTATTAAGATAGGCAAGTGTCAACTATAAGCAAAATAAAGAGCTCTCATCTTTCTCTCAAAGTCTGAGCCGGTTACCATGGAGACAGATATCATTCCGTACTTGACGTTTCTCATAGAAAAGCCTGCTTTCACATTTTCATCTGCATCCATAGCGACACTTGACATTGTCCATGCTATTTGGAAAGCCCTAAGTATCCATAGCGACACTATCCATTCAGGTTGTGTATGTGTGTGTGTGGATCAGAGTGATGAGTTTAGGCACAGAATACCTCAGATCCTGTCCAACAGTGTCTGGTCAAGAGCTTAAGCACTAAAGCACCTCACATTCACTCATTCCATCACGTCCCCCCCAGAGCCATATATTTAGATGTAAATACATGACTCTGGGTCCTCTACTGATTGTTCAGTGAGTAAACCATTCAAACTAATCTGATCCTAATGAGCAAATGTAAATAAAACATGACCTCATAGAATCACTCTATAGTACCAATCCCACACTACTCTGTTCTATCTTATACATTGGGTAAATCACAACTGGATACCTGTTTCTATTTCTATTCTTCATAAGTGCCATGTGATTAAACTAAGGTACAGGGTCAGAACACTTATGCACATGGTTGCAATGTTTTATCCAGCTGACTTTATTGTTGGTCTCTGTTCATTAACCATTGATGTTTGAAATGTCCTTCACTTGCACATTGTGCTATTTCTGTGATCACTAAAAGACCTTGTCAAAATGATAACCATTATCCCACAGAGATACAATGGTCACACAACATCACAGCAGCTGTGTGTGTTGTTGACCACCCAGAATGAGAAGAACTGTGTCAAGTGACACTACCATGGGTAGTTGATTTACTTTTGCGCAAGTGGAAAAGTTCCCAGATTTAAAAAGTTGAACTGAGCATATTACATATTTTTTCAAATCTATATCACTCTGTTGTATTTCACTGGCTATTCAATATGCTTCAATATGCTTCAATATGCTAACTTCACAATCACTCTTTTTTTAAATGCATAGATAGCAAGCATATTTCATCTCATGACCCCCAAATAACATGTGTCCACAAACATTTAATTTTAAAACCATATGCTAGGTTAGGCTATTTGTGCTTTGACTAATTACAAGGAATATTTCGATAGTAGCTATTTCTCCACTGTCTTTCTTCCTCGACTGGGATGGAAGACTCGGGCTGACTCTTTTCCCTGTATATATCAATGATGTTGCTCTTGCTGCGTGCGATTCCCTGATCCACCTCTACGCAGACGACACCATTCTGTAAACTGCTGGCCCTTCCTTGGACACTGTGTTATCTAACCTCCAAACAAGCTTCAATGCCATACAACACTCCTTCCGTGGCCTCCAACTGCTCTTAAACGCTAGTAAAACCAAATGCATGCTTTTCAACCATTCGCTGCCTGCACCTGCACACCCGACTAGCATCACCACCCTGGATGGTTCCGACCTAGAATATGTGGACATCTATAAGTACCTAGGTGTCTGGCTAGACTGTAAACTCTCCTATCAAACAACTCCAATCCAAAATCAAATCTAGAATCGGCATTCTATTTCGCAACAAAGCCTCCTTCACTCACGTCGCCAAACTTACCCTAGTAAAATCGACTTTGGCGATGTCATCTACAAAATGGCTTCCAATACTCTACTCAGCAAACTGGATGCAGTTTATCACAGTGCCATCCGCTTTGATACTAAAGCACCTTATACCACCCACCACTGCGACCTATATGCTCTAGTTGGCTGGCCCTCGCTACATATTCATCGCCAGACCCATTGGCTCCAGGTCATCTACAAGTCCATGCTAGGTAAAGGTCCGCCTTATCTCAGTTCACTGGTCACGATGGCAACACCCACCCGTAGCACGCCCTCCAGCAGGTGTATCTCACTGATCATCCCTAAAGCCAACACCTCATTTGGCCGCCTTTCCATCCAGTTCTCTACTGCCTGTGACTGGAACTAATTGCAAAAATCATTGAAGTTGGAGACTTTTATCTCCCTCACCAACTTTAAACATCTGCTATCTGAGAAGCTAACCGATCGCTGCAGCTGTACATAGTTCATCTGTAAATAGCCCACCCAATTTACCTACCTCATCCCCATACTGTTTTTATTTATTTACTTTTCTGCTCTTTCGCTGCAGCTGTACATAGTTCATCTGTAAATAGCCCACCCAATTTACCTACCTCATCCCCATACTGTTTTTATTTATTTACTTTTCTGCTCTTTTGCACACCAGTATCTCTACCTGTACATGACCATCTGATCATTTATCACTACAGTGTTAATCTGCTAAATTGTAATTATTTGCCTACCTCCTCATGCCTTTTGCACACAATGTATATAGACTCTTTCTTTTTTTCTACTGTGTTATTGACTTGTTTATTGTTTACTCCATGTGTAACTCTGTGTTGTTGTCTGTTCACACTGCTATGCTTTATCTTGGCCAGGTCGCAGTTGTAAATGAGAACTTGTTCTCAACTAGCCTACCTGGTTAAATAAAGGTTAAATAAAAAAATAAAAAAATTAAAAAAAATTAAAGCACACACAGTCATATTTTGTTTAGTAATTATTTTTCAAAGATGCAGCCCTACTTGTGCGTCAAACGGCACGTCACACTGATAATGGCCATCCATGGAGCTGTGGTATTGTTGTGGAAGATGCACTGTCTAGGCCTATGGAACGAGTTTGTGGGTATTCAGAATAAAATTGGCACATCAAATATAGGTAATGTAATTACATTTTATTCAAATATTCAACCCCTTATTATAACTTAAATATGATGGTGATGTAGGGCTACAGTGAGTAGCCTATTCCCACCTATTTTTCCGAATATGTGTACATGATAAGCATGCAAATTGAAAGCTGTTGAATTAAATAGTCCAAAAACGGATAAATGTTGATAAACTGTCAGCCATACATATCACTGTCTCGAGCGTCTTAACCATCTCCCTTTAAAAGCAATTCCAGTGTTGGCTGGCAGAGATGCGCTCGTACACAGCCATAATCGATAGACGAATGCAGGTACCCTGCCTCCATGCACAAGCACTCTGTCGCGCAACCTTGTCTCAGAGCACTTTGTATTATTCTGTACGTAAATCAGAGGTTTATTAATTTGTGGATGTCCACCATCCATTTCGTATATGTTAAGAATTAAAATTCGTATGGTATGTTACGATTTGAAATTTGTCTGATATGTTACGAATTTGCAATACATATGTTCTGTTGTGAATTTCAATTTGTTGTGGCCAATGTTAGCTTGGCTAGGGGTTAGGGTTAGGTTAAGGTTCGGGTTAGGAGAAAGGTTAAAGGGTTAAGGTTATGGGAAGGATTAACTAACATGCTAAGTAGTTGCAAAGTAGCAAACAAGTAGTAAGTAGGTGCAACATTTCTAATTAGTAAAACATCTAAAGTTGTTCATGATGAAATTCGAAGGCGTAACCTTTGGGTTGCTAGACGTTTGCATTATATGACCACCCAGCCACCCCAATCAACTACCCTCCTTTCGTTTGAAGTAAATGTCTTATTTAAACACACCAAACATAACATCATATTTATTCGATTGTCCCGGATTTACATTCACTATGTTACGTCTAGTCCATGAGAACAGGCTGTGTCGCTACATCGCCACGCATTCTGACTCCACGGTGCTGTCTCTCTTATTTCGATCTCCATCAGTACTACGTATGAAGAAGAATCACCACGACAACGGTTTGCTCCTCAAAACATCTGGAGCACAACGCTTGACCATGCAGAGACAGTCGCTCTGCCCCTAAGAAAGAGACGAGAGAGGCAGCACCAGGACCGAGCACTTGACACCTTGCTTCACGGCATCGATATGCAGTAGTGTGATACCAATTCTGCGGAGACAGGGATTGCGCATTCGTGATCAACTGTAGTCTCATTCGTGGTGCCAAACTGATTCATTTGGCTATAGGGTGGGGGTGGGGGTGGGAGGCGGGGGGATTCATAATATCCAGATTTGATCAATAGCCTACGGTACTGTGTGATATCGTTGGACCTGCGATGGGCTACAACGTAGGGGGATATGGAATGGCTCGCTCTGGAATCTTTATCGTGTTGATGGGGTTGTGGAGGTTTAGCTCTGCTTGCCCTGCATCCTGCACTTGCAGCATCTCAAGGCTTGTTTGTATGGATCCTGACCCAGGGATCGAGGATTTCCCTATCCTTACGTTAGATGACATGGAAATGGACATCAACATCACCGATATGTAAGTAAAATGAATGGCTACACCATTGTAGACATGGTAAAGCCTACAATGAACTGCACAATATTATAAAGGTTAACGTTTTTAAGCACACCAATGTCAGATTGCTAAAACAAATACATAATAAAAGGGATGTCTACTATGCCATGCAGGCTGTTAAACTCTCATGTTTCTCAGTTTTGTATGGAAACAACAAGCAACAACAAGCAAAGACAATAGTGTGGGATAATTATCATGCAAAGGAGAGTTTTGTGCTTGTGACTGTGTGTGTGAGCTTGCGTGTCAGGTGGTGTGGATGCGCGCTGTTTGGAATATTTGAATTCGGGTATTTTCCTCTAGAAACCAGGCCCATGCAGTGATAGTGGAAATTATATTATGGAGGATTATGGCACGATGTCTGCCGTGGCCCCAAAATACTGGGACTGTGGGAAGAATGAAAAAAAAACACGACGGAAAATTTTCAGATAATATTATGGACTCGAATCTATGTCGCCCCAACACAATACCCAACGTAGCAATGGACTATGGAGTGGTTCTTGCCAATATCAAACAGGTACTGTGCCTTCAGAAAGTATTCAGACCCCTTGACTTTTTTCACATTTTGTTACGTTACAGCCTTATTTGAACATGAATTAAATATATGTTTTTCCTCAGCAATCTACACACAATACCCCATAATGACAAAGCAAAGACAGGTTTTTACAAATGTTTACACATTTATTACAAATTAAAATAGAAATACATTTCTATGAGACTTGAAATTGAGCTCAGGTGCATCCTGTTTCCATTGATAATTCTTTAGATGTTTCTACAACTTGATTGGAGCCCACCTGTAGTAAATGCAATTGATTGGGCATGATTTGGAAAGGCACACACCAGTCTATATAAGGTCCCACATTTGGCAGTGCATGTCAGAGCAAAAACCAAGCCATGAGGTCGAAGGAATTATCCGCAGAGTGCTGAGACAGGATTGTGTCAAGGCACAGATCTGGGGAAGGGTACCAAACAATGTCTGCAGTATTGAAGGTCCCCAAGAACAGTGGCCTCATCATTCTCAAATGAAATAAATTTGGAACCACCAAGACTCTTCCTAGAGCTGGCTGTCTGGCCAAACTAAGCAATCGGGGGAGAAGGGCCTTGGTCAGGGAGGTGACCAAGAACCCAATGGTCACCCTGACAGAGCTACAGAGTTCCTCTGTGGAGATGGGAGAACCTTCCAGAAGGTCAACCATCTCTGCAGCACTCCACCAATCAGGCCTTTATGGTAGAGTGGCCAGACAGAAGCCACTCATCAGTAAAAGGCACATGACAGCCCGCTTGGAATTTGCTAAAAGGCACCTAAAGACTTTCAGGCCATGAGAAACAAGATTCTCAGCTCTAATGAAACCAAGATTGAACTCTTTGGCCTGAATGCCAAGCATCACATCTGGAGGAAAGCTGGTACCATTCCTACGTGATGCATGGTGGTGGCAGCATCATGCTGTGGGATGTTTTTCAGCGGCAGGAACTGGGAGATTAGTCAGGATCGAAGCAAAGATGAATGGAGCAAAGTACAGAGAGACCCTTGATGTAAACCTGCTCCAGAGTGCTCAGGACCTCAGACTGGGGCAAAGATTCACCTTCCAACAGGACAATGACCCAATGCACACAGCCAAGACAACCCACGACGGGCTTCGGGACAATTCTCTGAATGTCCTTGAGTGGCCCAGCCATAGCCCGGCATTGAACCTGATCGAACATCTCTGGAGAGACCTGAAAATAGCTGTGCAGCGAGGCTCCCCATCCAACCTGACAGAGCTTGATAGGATCTGCAGATAAGAATGGGAGAAACTCCACTAATACAGGTGTGCCAAGCTTGTAGTGTCATACCCAAGAAGACTCAAGGCTGTAATCACTGCCAACGATGCTTCAACAAAGTACTGAGTAAATGGTCTGAATACTTAAGTAATTTTGATATTTCATTTTTTTAAATGTACATTTTTTTTATATTACATTTATAAAAACCTGTTTTTGCGTTTTTGTTATGGGTTATTGTGTGTAGATTGACAAGGAACAATGTCAAGGGGTCTGAATACTTTCCGATGGCAGTGTATGTAGCTCAAGGTCACAGTGGTATGTGTATAAGACAGTTTCCTTGCCATTTATTAGGACACAATTTTTTGAATTGCCAGAGGTGCACAGGGTGAGGTCTGTGTAGAGAAGATAGTCTATAGTCCTTGCCACTGAAAGTTGTTGGTGATAGTGAATTATATCAGGCTTGTTATTGCAGCATATGTAAGCCTGTAGATTTGCCATATTTCAGTACAGTATGTCTAAACAATACATGTATATTCAGGCTTATATCATTCTCAGAGTAAGATGTAGCCTAGTGTAGAGTACTGTAGATTAGTGTGCCTGTCACGTACATGGCTCCTAAACAAATCCAGATAGTGAGCAAAGTATCGACACCAGCGTGCAGGTGCCAAACATCTAGACAGGGTGGTGTTTTATTTAACTGTCTTGTCTGAGACCCTGTCCACCTTCCTTACTTTAATCAAAGGAAAACCTTCATTGATGATGGTCTACTGGCATGTCACCTTGGCATACAAGGCATTCTCATTAAAGATTGAAAATGTAACATCTAGTTCATTCTAAACCACCATCACCCATCCAGGAGTTGTGTCCTCTAGCATAAAGATCTATCTATCATCTTAGCTGTTCTAGTCAGTAGATAAAGTACCACTATCAAACCAGTTCAGAATCCTGTAAAACTGCCCAATGTGGGCATGATGGCCAAATACTCAGATATTTCCATATGTTTGAAAATACTATCCATCTATTGTCCCTGTATATCATCAGACACTAAATGTCTAAAAATGGCTTGAGAAGTACTTTTTAAACCTTGGTGAAGGTCTATTGACCAACATTGTGGACCATACAAGAATGTCAGTGTGCTGGAGTTTCTTTATGAAGAATTTTGAAAGGGAGTGCTATTTAAAATACTAATTTAGGGACAAGAACATGTGAATGTACTTTATTTATAATAATAATAATTTGTAAATGTTGTATTTCAATTTTACAGATACATTGCAAATCAAAATCGACTATTTGACATTAATGATAACAGCTTGAAGTACTACTCGAATCTCAGAAATCTGTAAGTATTAGTACTACTCAAATGTTAATGTCATTACCCAGACTATTGTAGCATGTTATGGAATATGTCATGGCCAAAAGTTTTGAGATTGACACAAATATTAATTTCCACAAAGTTTGCTGCTTCAGTGTCTTTAGATATTTTTGTCAGATGTTACTATGGAATACTGAAGTATAATTACAAGCATTTCATAAGTGTCAAAGGCTTTTATTGACAATTACATGAAGTTGATGCAAAGAGTAAGTATTTTCAGTGTTGACCCTTCTTTTTCAAGACCTCTGCAATCCGCCCTGGCATGCTGTCAATTAACTCCTAGGCCACATCCTGACTGATGGCAGCCCATTCTTGCATAATCAATGCTTGGAGTTTGTCAGAATCTGTGGGTTTTTGTTTGTCCACCTGCGTCTTGAGGATTGACCACAAGTTCTCAATGGGATTAAGGTCTGGGGAGTTTCCTGGCCATGGACCCAAAATATCGATGTTTTGTTCCCTGAGCATCTTAGTTATCACTTTTGCCTGATGGCAAGGTGCTCCATCATGCTGGAAAAGGCATTGTTCGTCACCAAACTGTTCCTGGATGGTTGGGAGAAGTTGCTCTCAGAGGATGTGTTTGGTACCATTCTTTATTCATGGCTGTGTTCTTAGGCAAAATAGTGAGTGAACCCACTCCCTTGGCTGAGAAGCAACCCCACACATGAATGGTCTCAGGATGCTTTACTGTTGGCATGACACAGGACTGATGGTAGAGCTCACCTTGTCTTTTCCAGACAAGCTTTTTTCCTGATGCCCCAAACAATCGAAAAGGAGATTCATCAGAGGAAATGACTTTACCCCAGTCCTCAGCAGTCCAATCCCTGTACCTTTTGCAGAATATCAGTCTGTCCCTGATGTCTATCCTGGAGAGAAGTGGCTTCTTTGCTGCCCTTCTTGACACCAGGCCATCCTCCAAAAGTCTTCGCCTCACTGTGCGTGCAGATGCACTGCTCTGTACTGGTGGTGCCCCGATCCCACAGCTGAATCAACTTTAGGAGACAGTCCTGGCACTTGCTGGACTTTCTTGGGCGCTCTGAATCCTTCTTCACAACAATTGAACCGCTCTCCTTGAAGTTCTTGATGATCCAATGAATGGTTGATTTAGGTGCAATCTTACTGGCAGCAATATCTTTGCCCATGAAGCCCTTTTTGTGCAAAGCAATGATGACGGCACATGTTTCCTTGTAGGTAACCATGACTGACAGAGGAAGAACAATGATTCCAAGCACCACCCTGTTTTTGAAGCTTCCAGTCTGTTATTCGAATTCAATCAGCATGACAGAGTGATCTCCAGCCTTGTCCTCGTCAACACTCACACCTGTGTTAACGGGATTAAGTTCATTTTCATGGCAAAAGGGGACTTGGCAAATAATTGCAATTCATCTGATCATTCTTCATAACATTCTGGAGGATATGCAAATTGCCATCATACAAACGGAGGCAGTAGACTTAGAAAATTAATATTTGTGTCATTCTCAAACCTTTTAGCCACAAATGTAGAGTAGGTTATGCTGAACTTTGTTAATGTGTAACTGACTTTTAAAAAGTTCTCTCTTTCTAAATCTCCCTCTCTGAACCAGAACTGTGACAAATACGGGACTGACTTCTATCTCATCAGAAGCCTTTTTCAACAATACAAGACTTCAATATCTGTAAGTACTGTAGTCTTTGATTGATCCTCTGTTTGGTGTTTTTCTTCTCATCCTTCTCCTCACAGATTTAGTTAATGTACTCTCAAAGAGAAAATCTAGGGGCCACAAGCCAGTCAAAAACAATTAAGCCAAGTTCATATTATAGGGATGTAGATTTTTACTATTTACCTCACACTGAAGTCATGACTTCTAGTTGTGTGGTAATTATGGTTTAAATCTGCATGGATTGGCATGATGATGTATAGTCGAAGTTGTTGGGACCAGGGCATGGTAAGGCTCATGACTGGGTAACAGGACGACACGCTCAGCAAACAGTGAGGAACATTGTGTTTAACTGAGCTGTGTGATCACTGCCAATAGAGATCCTATTAAATTACTAGAGGAGCTATGTCATTAAACCAAAAAAGTTCCAGAATAGGGTGAAAATGGCAGCCATATTGGTCAGGAAGAAATCCAAACCAGTCTATTTGGAATGAATGGCAGTAGAGGCATAATCCTGATTTTACTTATGCAGGAAAGGAAAATAAAAGTAAGACATGATATATAAGAAATGGTGTAATAGAATTATTGTCAACCTAAAAGTGTAATGTAATTATAAATGCAGTTTATATGGGTTATATACAAATTTTCTATATAGATAGCCTCTAAAAATATGTAAACAGGCCATAAATGTCTACATTTTTGTTTTCTTGGAACACTGAGTGCTATTATATGATGCAATATCAGTACTTGTTGCATTTACAACTTGTCTAAATCCTACCATCAACAGATTTCAGCCTGTGAATGACTGTGGATTTACTGCATTGTTTGATTGGAATGTTGGCGTATTGGCAGTGAATTCATTAAAATGTATGGAATTGGCCTCCCGGGTGGCGCAGTGGTTAAGAGCGCTGTACTGCAGTGCCAGCTGTGCCACCAGAGACTCTGGGTTTGCGCCCAGGCTCTGTCGTAACCGGCCGCAACCGGGAGGTCCGTGGGGCGATGGCGCTGTGTTAAGAAGCAGTGCGGCTTGGTTGGGTTGTGTATCGGAGGACGCATGACTTTCAACCGTCGTCTCTCCCGAGCCCGTACGGGAGTTGTAGCAATGAGACAACATAGTAGCTACTAAAAACAATTGGGGAGAGAAAAAGGGGTCAAATTAAAATAAAATAAAAAAGATGTATGGAATCATTGGGAACCTGAGTGGTGCAGCGGTCTACGGCACTGCATCTCAGTGCAAGAGGCATCACTACAGTCCTTGGTTCGAATCCAGGCTGTATCACATCCGGCCGTGAGTCTCATGGGGCGGCGCACAATTGGCCCAGCGTTTTCCGGGTTTGACTGGGGTAGGCCGTCATTGTAAATAAGAATTTGTTTTTAACTGACTTGCCTGGTTAAATATATGTATCTTTTTTAATTCCTCTTAAAGGATCTGGCTAGCTAGCTACAGTGTGGATCAATTCTTAAAATTCATTATTTTACACAGGGGTTGGAACCAGATCAGGGAACAGAAGCAAAAACCTGAAAATAAAGGAAGGAACAGAATCAGAAAAGGGGACGAAAGTGCTCTATACTGTTCCGGAACAGAACCGTCATTTGAAAAGCATGGGAACCAGTTAATAACTTTATTTTATGTTCTGGGCATTTTTCTTCTTCAGTCCCACAAATAATGCAACAAGGCGCCTATGCCAAAGCCCTCATTCCGTCACACATAAACTTATTCCAGTGTCTGCCTGCCAGCTGTAAATCGTTGCCTATATGTGTGTGTGTAGGCAACGTGCCCCTCTCCCTCTGAAGTATAGGCTACTGTAGCCTACTGATGGCGTTACAAGCGTGATTAAGAAATTAGAGAGGGATTTTTAATTGGAGAAGAATGGATGAACCTTTTCAGTGCTCGTTACGTATACTATAGTATTCACATTTCACATTGGATTTATTAACTACAAAAAGGTAAGACTTTAGAAGCTTTTAATTTAGAAGGTTTTTAATTCTGGTGCCGCTCTGCACACACAAGCATGTTAGCTAGCTAGCACTTGTCCAACTCTCAGAGGTTCAAAGACATTCAATGTTCCTCTAAAGAAGCCACTCTTTCGTAGGTATAATACTGTGGCCCTCAGATAATGCATGTCATACCAAGATGGCCTGTATTTCAAGCCCCCCAACCCCCTGGAACAGTGGAATGGAACAAAAAAAGAATGGTTTTGTTCAGAATGAAACTATTGGTAAATATGTTTGGTTTACAACCCCTTACACAATATCTTATCAAATCACTGGCAAACCACGGTTGACCAACTCCCTGACCAAAATGGCTGACCTTTATCCCATCATTAGAAGGTTCAAGTCCATTCTAGTATTCTAATTACTAAATCTATGTTACTGCCAATCAAGGGAATAATTCTAATCAGTAGGAGAGGCGTAAGAGAGGAAGGAGTCCTGTTCGCACAATGCAAAGATAATGGCTGGACTATTGAAACCATACTTTTTTCATGCATAGTTAAACTGTACAAGGTGCAACATTTGAAAGTTGATAGAGCAAATAGAGCAAGCGTTCCAACATCACATACTGTTTTGTTGTAACGACACACTGGTTATATACATTGATTGTATTATTTATGTTTGACCTACATGAGTTGTTTCATTGTAACCTTTATGATATCTTACTTTGACTTGTAGGAATCTGAGAGACAATAACTTGTCAACACTGTCCTGGAGGACATTCATAAACTTAAACATGACATCTTTGTAAGTACCTATCTCTATTTACTATGTTACGGGACTTATGTTATAGATAAAATATGTGATAGGAAGTATTTGAGCGTACTGTGTGTGTGTGTGTGTGTTAATGCTCAGTTTTTTCCCCTCTAGTCCTCTCCTGTCTGGTAACCCTCTGGAGTGTGTATGTGAGAACATGTGGATCAAACTGAGGCTGCAAGAGGACATTGACAGTTCAGAAAGTCAACAGCTGAAATGCATAGACGACCTTGGAGTGAGGAGGGCCATCTCCAGATTAATTCTCCCTGATTGTGGTAATGCCAACGAGAGAGAGAGAGAGAAGAATGTGTGCGCGCAACCAAAGAAAAAGACCACCTATACTCCACACATGGAGACACATACAAAGCTCTCCCTCACCCTCCATTTGGCAAATCTGACCATAATTATATCCTCCTGATTCCTGCTTACATGCAACAATTAAAGCAGGAAGCACCAGTGACTATGCTTGAGGCAAATAACACTGAAACATGCATGAGAGCACCAGCTGTTCCAGAAGACTGTGTGATCACGTTCTGCGCAGCCGATGTGAGTAAGACCTTTAAACAGGTCAACATTCACAAGGCCGCAGTGCCAGACGGATTACTAGGATGTGTACTGCGAGCATGCACGACTCCAACACCATCATTAAATTTGCCGATGACACAACAGTGGTAGGCCTGATCACCGACAATGACGAGACAGCCTATAGGGAGGATGTCAGAGAGCTGGCGATGCCAGGACAACAACCTCTCCCTCAACGTGATCAAGACAAAGGAGATGATTGTGGACTACAGGAAAAAGAGGACCGAGCATGCCCCCATTCTCATTGACGGGGCTGCATTGGAGCAGGTTGAGAGCTTCAAGTTCCTTGGAGTCCACATCACCAACAAACTAACATTGTCCAAGCACACCAAGACAGTTGTGAAGAGGGCATGATGAGACCTCTTTCCCCTCAGGAGACTGAAAATATTTGGCATGGGTCCTCAGATCCTCAAAAGGTTCTACAGCTGCACCATCGAGAGCATCCTGACTGGTTGCATCACTGCCAAGTATGGTAACTGCTCGGCCTCTGACCACAAGGCACTGCAGAAGGTAGTACTTACGGCCCAGTACATCACTGGGGTCAAACTTTCTGCCATCCAGGATCTTTATACCAGGCGGTGTCAGAGGATGGCCCAAAAAATTGTTAAAGACTCCAGCCACCCTAGTCATAGACTGTTCTCTCTGCTGCCGCATGGCAAGCGGTACCGGAGCACCAAGTCTAGGTCCAAGAGGCTTCTAAACAGCTTCTACCCCCAGGCCATAAGACTCCTGAACATCTAATCAAATGGCTACCCAGACTATTTGCAGCGCCACCCCCTCTTTACACCACTGCTACTCTCTATTGTCATCTATGCATAGTCACTTTAATAACTCTACCTATATGTACATACTACCTCAAATAACCGGTGCCCCCACACATTGACTCTGTATTGGTACCCACCTGTGTATAGTCTTGCTATTGTTATTTCACTGCTGCTCTTTAATTACTTGTTACTTTTATTTCTTATTCTTATCTGTATTTTTTTACAACTGCATTGGTTAGGGGCTTGTAAGTAAGCATTTCACCTGTTGTATTCGGGCATGGGACTAATACATTTTGATTTGATTTGTACAGTAAAACAACATTGTTAAAAGTTCTGTTTACGTTTGTCTCACAGAGACTCCCGCAGTGGAGGTCAGTCCCTCTATCGTCACAAAGACGGAGGGAAGTGATGTCACAGCAGTGTGCAGTGCAACAGGGTCTCCTGCCCCTGAGATCTCGTGGAATTTGGACACCATCTTCACCAGCTATGAGGTGAGATGATGTTCTCTGTTTTGGTATATTATTGAAGGCACAATCCTCTGACTATTACGAGAGTTAGGATGATGAGGTCATGTTGGCATGGAATAACTCCTGGCTTTATATGTAACTGAACCACATAGCACTACATTTTATTCATTATTTTAAATGAAACTTGTCACAAGTTTTTACATTTCAATACATATATTATGAAAAGCAATATCTAATTGTTTTATAATAATAGCAGTACATTATTCCATACTTTTAGAAGGTGTTTTAGAACTTACAGCATTTAAGATTTTAACTCCAGATTTTTCACTATGATCACAATGATATGTTAACTGAATCTACCATGTATTATATGTAACTATTAATAATACCACTAATTATTGCGCTAATAATGATAAATGTATTTACAGGTCAATGTCTTGGAGCTGGAAAGCAATCTGACACTGTCAGGTCTCTCGCCTTCGGACAATGGCAGAGTGATCACTTGCAATGTGGAGAACGTAGTCGGCCAAACCGAGGCTTACCTCCAACTCAACATCCTCTGTAAGGACGTGTTCTGTTGTGTTGAGTACATGTGCCTTTTTTATTGACATTTTATTCTGGCACTGTGGTTGCAAAATGTCAAATGTCATTTTCACAGATGATTCTACAGTGTTTTTCCTGGATCTATAGCATCCTTATATTTGTGGTCTACATTCTGAAAGACATTGTTTGGTGACTCTGTGTCCTTACTGAAAATAATGTTTCTCACTTCTCCTTTAGTACGGTCCACTATCCCTCAACAATCTGATTGACTCTACATGTCTTCCTGTCACCTTGCCATACTCTTCTCCTCCTGTTCAGCTCCTGGTTGCCCTCAATGCCTTACCATACCATACCCTCCCTCCATCCCTCCCCCGGCACTCCTCCAGACCTCCTTCCTCGTGTCCAGCACCCACTCCCAGTATCCTGTGACTATTCTTCCTTTCCTGTTCCTGTTGTCTCTGTCAGTTTGCCCCACTATCCTGGAGCTGCTGGAGCCATTGAGACTCCACCACTGGTGTATCCCTTTCAGTGTGACTGGGAACCCCAAGCCCGAGCTGCAGTGGTACCACCAGGACCAGGAGCTCCACGAACAAGAGTATATCAAGACTGAGATCCACAAGAGCCTTGGAAGCGTTCACCACGGCTGCCTGCAGCTTGCCAACCCGACTCACATCCACAACGGGCAGTATACGCTGGTGGCCAGGAACGAGTTCGGGGAGGACCAGAAAGTAATTGACGCCCACTTCCTGCTCCCGCCAGACGAGGGCGACTATCCCTCAGGTCTCACTCCTGTTTCATTTATAGTTATTGCAATTCTATATAAGATGTTATATAATCGATATAAGCGGTTTTATACACTCTCAGAAAAAAGAGCGCTATGTAGAACGACCTGTCCCCGTAGGACCTGAAAAAAGTTTTCAGATAGAACAGATCAGTATCCAGATTGGGTCAGATAAAACCCTTTTTGGTTATAAATAGCATCCTTTCAAGGGTTTTATTTGGAACCAGATATTCCATGTGGAACCAAAATAGTTCTAAACGACCTGAAGTCTCCTACGGGGACAAATGGTTCTACATGGCACTCTGTTTTTCTGAGAATATACTGTTTTCTGTATAGCATAGTGTATGTAACTCATGTGTATGAATAACACGTCAACTCCCCTTTTCACTTTTTTCAGAACAGCCATATTACCCTTGTAAGTATTTCTTTAGACGTTGAATTTTGCTAAGAATTATCATTCTAAAATTTACTGCTACAGAGACATGTATGTATTCGTTTTTCTCTTGACATGACATTAAGTGTAAGAGTTTAGGGATAATGACAGATTGATGATTCCTGCCTTGTCATCATTTCAATGTCCTCTGTCCACTGCTCGTCCTGTGCTGTGGGATATCGTCACCATGCTGGTCCTTAGACACCACTGGTAGGTGCTTTAACTTTGAAATCCTGTGATCAACATGACATGACGTAGCTAACACATCTTTAATATTGTACATATCCCAACCAGACAGTATTTTCAGCGTTTGAGAGGAAATTAGATTAGATTATGTACTTCAATGTAAATGTTTGTATGCTTAATGCTATTTTCATTCTGTATTAAATATGTATTTTTCTCCCAGACTCACCACTACCCCCAATAGACGACAGTGTTGCAGTAAGTTAACATAAACGCCATCATGTGTCATACATGGTTATTTATATACAGTACTATAATGTAGTGCACTGATATTGGCAGGTATTTTATGTTGTCGAATGGTGTTTTCCCAGGTGTACGTAGTGGTGGGAATCGCTGGTGTGGCATTAATTGTATGTGTTCTGATGGTGATCATTCTGAAATATGGAAGAAACTCTAAATTTGGGATGAAGGGTAAGATTTTTTCTTTAATCTCAGTTGAGTCGTTTTCCAGACCTGTATTAAGACTTGCAGGACTCAGTTGGATTCCCATTTAAATGATAATGAACATTGTGCACATTTCTACAGTATATTTAGTCCCACCACATTGCAGCTTAAGTTTTGCCACATAACAACATACAGAAGTCAAACATGAAAAAGACCTCTCACTCCTGTCATAATTATATTTCCTCCCACTGGGCTCCTCCACCTCCTCCTCAGGCTCCTCCTCCTCGGTCATCAGTAACGATGATGACTCTGCCAGTCCTCTTCATCACGTCTCAAACGGCAACAACACTCCGTCGTCCTCGGAGATGAGCCACGATGCGGTGATCATTGGAATGACAAAGATCCCTGTCATCGAGAACCCGCAGTATTTCCGCCAATCTGGCAGCATGCTGAAATCGGACACATGTGAGTTACCGTGCCGCCAAGTCCTGCTGGTGGCGTAACCTATTATTTTTCTGATAAATCCATGACAGGGACACTGTGACTGGACTGTCTTCTCCATCCACTTCCTGTCTGATGTTACCATGGCGATGACTTTGGTTGACCTCTTGCCGTGAGACCTGCAGTTAATGCTGTAGTATCAGACTGTACCGTAGAGAGACTATCACTCAGTGGAGGCTGCTGAGGGGAGGACGGCTCACTCATTATTATGAGCCTCCCCTGCTATCACTGGACATACATTCTGACCATAGATAGTTTTGGTAAACCCAGACAAACACATCTGACTTTTGCACTTGTTGCCCCGTGAGAAATGTAGTTCTGTTAATGGCTACCATAACGCCTACCATAATGGCTACCAAACTGGTCTGACAAGCGAACAGTACATCATTCTATTTTCGTCTGTGGATATCCTCTATGCAGCAGTAGACTAGGGCTGTTGCTATAGCTTCAGTGTATGTAATGAGTAGGGCCAGGAGGTTTTCTTCACCTCTTGACCTGACTAATTATAACTAGGGCCAAGAGGTTTTCCTGGTCAGTTCACCCTTCTTAATAGGCCTTGTATGGGCCTTGAGCAGCAGATAGCCTAGAGCATTGGGCCAGTAACCGAGCTGACAAGAATAAAAATATTTCAATGTGCTCTTGAGCAAGGCACTTAACCCTTCTTTGCTCCAGGGGCGCCAAAATATTATGGCTTACCCTGTAAAACACAACATTTCACTGCACCTATCTGGTGTATTTGACAAAACATCCTTTTTTTCATAGCCTAACTGTGTCTCTCTTTACATCCCAGTTGTCCAGCACATCAAGAGACACAACATTGTGTTGAAGCGTGAGCTGGGCGAGGGGGCCTTTGGGAAGGTGTTTCTGGCTGAGTGCTACAACCTGACTCCAGATCAGGACAAGATCCTGGTGGCTGTCAAGGTAAAGTACGGCCCTCCACGCAGTTATTTCAAACTATCAACATACACTTTACAAAAGTCAAATAATGAAACAATGGGTCTTTTGTTCTGGCTTTGATATAAAAAATTGCAGTTTGTGCTTTTCATTTACATCATTACATTTAAGTCATTTAGCAGACGCTCTTATCCAGAGCGACTTACAAATTGGTGCATTCACCTTATGACATCCAGTGGAACAGTCACTTTACAATAGTGCATCTAAATCTTAAAGGGGGGGGTGAGAGGGATTACTTATCCTATCCTAGGTATTCCTTAAAGAGGTGGGGTTTCAGGTGTCTCCGGAAGGTGGTGATTGACTCCGCTGACCTGGCGTCGTGAGGGAGTTTGTTCCACCATTGGGGGGGCCAGAGCAGCGAACAGTTTTGACTGGGCTGAGCGGGAGCTGTACTTCCTCAGTGGTAGGGAGGCGAGCAGGCCAGAGGTGGATGAACGCAGTGCCCTTGTTTGGGTGTAGGGCCTGATCAGAGCCTGGAGGTACTGAGGTGCCGTTCCCCTCACAGCTCCGTAGGCAAGCACCATGGTCTTGTAGCGGATGCGAGCTTCAACTGGAAGCCAGTGGAGAGAACGGAGGAGCGGGGTGACGTGAGAGAACTTGGGAAGGTTGAACACCAGACGGGCTGCGGCGTTCTGGATGAGTTGAAGGGGTTTAATGGCACAGGCAGGGAGCCCAGCCAACAGCGAGTTGCAGTAATCCAGACGGGAGATGACAAGTGCCTGGATTAGGACCTGTGCCGCTTCCTGTGTGAGGCCGGGTCGTACTCTGCGGATGTTGTAGAGCATGAACCTACAGGAACGGGCCACCGCCTTGATGTTGGTTGAGAACGACAGGGTGTTGTCCAGGATCACGCCAAGGTTCTTGGTGCTCTGGGAGGAGGACACAATGGAGTTGTCAACCGTGATGGCGAGATCATGGAACGGGCAGTCCTTCCCCGGGAGGAAGAGCAGCTCCGTCTTGCCGAGGTGCAGCTTGAGGTGGTGATCCGTCATCCACACTGATATGTCTGCCAGACATGCAGAGATGCGATTCGCCACCTGGTCATCAGAAGGGGGAAAGGAGAAGATTAATTGTGTGTCGTCTGCATAGCAATGATAGGAGAGACCATGTGAGGTTATGACAGAGCCAAGTGACTTGGTGTATAGCGAGAATAGGAGAGGGCCAAGAACAGAGCCCTGGGGACACCAGTGGTGAGAGCGCGTGGTGAGGAGACAGATTCTCGCCACGCCACCTGGTAGGAGCGGCCTGTCAGGTAGGACGCAATCCAAGCGTGGGCCGCGCCGGAGATGCCCAACTCGGAGAGGGTGGAGAGGAGGATCTGATGGTTCACAGTATCGAAGGCAGCCGATAGATCTAGAAGGATGAGAGCAGAAGAGAGAGAGTTAGCTTTAGCAGTGCGGAGCGCCTCCGTGATACAGAGGAGAGCAGTCTCAGTTGAATGACTAGTCTTGAAACCTGACTGATTTGGATCAAGAAGGTCATTCAGAGAGAGATAGCGGGAGAGCTGGCCAAGGACGGCACGTTCAAGAGTTTTGGAGAGAAAAGAAAGAAGGGATACTGGTCTGTAATTGTTGACATCGGAGGGATCGAGTGTAGGTTTTTTCAGAAGGGGTGCAACTCTCGCTCTCTTGAAGACGGAAGGGACGTAGCCAGCGGTCAGGGATGAGTTGATGAGCGAGGTGAGGTAAGGGAGAAGGTCTCCGGAAATGGTCTGGAGAAGAGAGGAGGGGATAGGGTCAGGCGGGCATGTTGTTGGGCGGCCGGCCGTCACAAGACGCGAGATTTCATCTGGAGAGAGAGGGAGAAAGAGGTCAGAGCACAGGGTAGGGCAGTGTGAGCAGAACCAGCGGTGTCGTTTGACTTAGCAAACGAGGATCGGATGTCGTCGACCTTCTTTTCAAAATGGTTGACGAAGTCATCTGCAGAGAGGGAGGAGGGGGGGGGAGGGGGAGGAGGATTCAGGAGGGAGAAGGTGGCAAAGAGCTTCCTAGGGTTAGAGGCAGATGCTTGGAATTTAGCGTGGTAGAAAGTGGCTTTAGCAGCAGAGACAGAGGAGGAAAATGTAGAGAGGAGGGAGTGAAAGGATGCCAGGTCCGCAGGGAGGCGAGTTTTCCTCCATTTCCGCTCAGCTGCCCGGAGCCCTGTTCTGTGAGCTCGCAATGAGTCATCGAGCCACGGAGCGGGAGGGGAGGACCGAGCCGGCCTGGAGGATAGGGGACATAGAGAGTCAAAGGATGCAGAGAGGGAGGAGAGGAGGGTTGAGGAGGCAGAATCAGGAGATAGGTTGGAGAAGGTTTGAGCAGAGGGAAGAGATGATAGGATGAAAGAGGAGAGAGTAGCGGGGGAGAGAGAGCGAAGGTTGGGACGGCGCGACACCATCCGAGTAGGGGCAGTGTGGGAGGTGTTGGATGAGAGCGAGAGGGAAAAGGATACAAGGTAGTGGTCGGAGACTTGGAGGGGAGTTGCAATGAGGTTAGTGGAAGAACAGCATCTAGTAAAGATGAGGTCGAGCGTATTGCCTGCCTTGTGAGTAGGGGGGAAGGTGAGAGGGTGAGGTCAAAAGAGGAGAGGAGTGGAAAGAAGAGGCAGAGAGGAAAGAGTCAAAGGTAGACGTGGGGAGGTTAAAGTCGCCCAGAACTGAGAGAGGTGAGCCGTCCTCAGGAAAGGAGCTTATCAAGGCATCAAGCTCATTGATGAACTCTCCGAGGGAACCTGGAGGGCGATAAATGATAAGGATGTTAAGCTTGAAAGGGCTGGTAACTGTGACAGCATGGAATTCAAAGGAGGCGATAGACAGATGGGTAAGGGGAGAAAGAGAGAATGACCACTTGGGAGAGATGAGGATCCCGGTGCCACCACCCCGCTGACCAGAAGCTCTCGGGGTGTGCGAGAACACGTGGGCGGACGAAGAGAGAGCAGTAGGAGTAGCAGTGTTGTCTGTGGTGATCCATGTTTCCGTCAGTGCCAAGAAGTCGAGGGACTGGAGGGAGGCATAGGCTGAGATGAACTCTGCCTTGTTGACCGCAGATTGGCAGTTCCAGAGGCTACCGGAGACCTGGAACTCCACGTGGGTCGTGCGCGCTGGGACCACCAGAGTAGGGTGGCCGCGGCCACGCGGTGTGGAGCGTTTGTATGGTCTGTGCAGAGAGGAGAGAACAGGGATAAACAGACACATAGTTGACAGGCTACAGAAGAGGCTACGCTAATGCAAAGGAGATTGGAATGACAAGTGGACTACACGTCTCGAATGTTCAGAAAGTTAAGCTACGTAGCAAGAATCTTATTGACTAAAATGATTAAAATGATACAGTACTGCTGAAGTAGGCTAGCTGGCAGTGGGTGCGTTGTTGACACTACACTAATCAAGTCGTTCCGTTGAGTGTAATAGTTTCTGCAGTGTTGCTATTCGGGGCTAGCTGGCTAGCTAGCAGTGTTGTTTACGTTACGTTGCATTAAAAGAACGACAATAGCTGGCTAGCTAACCTAGAAAATCGCTCTAGACTACACAATTATCTTTGATACAAAGACGGCTATGTAGCTAGCTACGATCAAACAAATCAAACCGTTGTACTGTAATGAAATGAAGTGAAAATGTGATACTACCTGTGAATGCGACCGGGTTGTTGAGTTCTATTCAGAAGACGTTGGCTAGCGTTGGCTAGCTAGCAGAGTCTCCTACGTTAAGGATGACAAATAGCTGGCTAGCTAACCTCGGTAAATTAAGATAATCACTCTAAGACTACACACTCTAAACCTAAACAACAAAATTATCTTGGATACGAAGATACGAAGACAGCAAAGACACCTATGTAGCTAGCTAACACTACACTAATCAAGTCGTTCAGTTGAGTGTAATAGTTTCTCCAGTGCAGCTAATCAGTGGACGTTAGCTAGCTGGCTAGTGAAGACTACGTTAGGACGGCGAAATACGATAATTACGCAATTATCTTTGATACAAAGACGGCTATGTAGCTAGCTGAGAAGAAATTGCTAAGATTAGACAAATCAAACCGTTGTGCTATAATGAAATATAATGAAATGTAATGAAAAAGTTATACTACCCGCGGGAGCGAAGTGCCGATGCGACCACTCGCTCCAACCCGGAAGCTATGTCATTGTGCATTGTTTTGGGTAATAGTACCACAAACTAATATCTCTTTGGATTTAATTTAACTTTGTAGGAAGGAGACTTTGAAAAAAATCAACAATCCCAGCAATTAGTTATGATAATTATGTGTGCATGCGTACCCATGCATGCACATCCCTGTCTTCCTCAGACGTTGAAAGAGGCCAGCGAGAGTGGCCGTGCTGACTTCCACCGGGAGGCGGAGCTGCTGACCAACCTGCAGCACGAGCACATCGTCACCTTCTACGGCGTGTGTGTGGACAGCGACCCGCTCATCATGGTGTTCGAGTACATGAAGCACGGCGACCTTAACAAGTTCCTCAGGTACCGTCCTGTGTCCCGATGTCTACCTGTGTCCATTCTTCCTGTGTCTGTATTGAATAGAAAGAAATAAGACGTGTACCAGTCAAAAGTTGGGACACACCTACTCATTCAAGGATTTTTCATTATTTGGACTATATTCTGTAGAATAATGTTGAAGACATCAAAACTATTAAATAACACATACAGAATCATGTAGTAACCAAAAAAAGAGTTAAACAAATCAAAATATATTTGAGATAAAGTAGCCACCCTTTGGCTTGATGACAGTTTTGCACACTCTTGGCATTCTCTCAACCAGCTCCACCTGGAATGCTTTTCCTACATATGCTGAGCACTTGTTGGCTGCTTTTCCTTCACCCTGCGGTCCAACCCATCCCAAACCATCTCAATTGGGTAGAGGTTGGGTGATTGTGGAGACCAGGTCATCTGATGCAGCGCTCCATCACTCACCTTCTTGGTCAAATAGCCTTTGCACAGCCTGGAGGTGTGTTGGGTTATTGTTCTGTTGAAAAACAAATGATAGTCTCACTAAGAGCAAACCAGATGGGATGGCGTATCGCTGCAGAATGCTGTGCTAGCCATGCTGGTTAAATGTGTATTGAATTCTAAATAAATAATTGACAGCAACACCAGCAAAGTACCATCACACCACCTCCTCCTCCATGCTTCACGGTGGGAACTCCACATGCGGAGATGATCCGTTCACCTATTCTGCATCTCACAAAGACACAGTGGTTGGAACCCAAAATCTCAAATTTGGAATCATCAGACCAAAGGACAGATTTCCAACGGTCTAATGACCATTGCTTGTGTTTCTTGGCCCAAGCAAGTCTCTTCTTATTATTGGTGTCCTTTATTTTTTCATTCATTTATTTATTTATTTAACCTTTATTTAACCAGGTAGGCTAGTTGAGAACAAGTTCTCATTTAACACTGCGACCTGGCCAAGATAAAACAAAGCAGTGCGACACAAACAACAACACAGAGTTAAACATGGAATAAACAAACATACAGTCAATAACACAATAGAAAAACAGTCTATATACAGTATGTGCAAATGAGGTAGCATAATTACAATATCGCAATTAAACACTGAAGTGATAGATGTGCAGAAGATGAGTGTTCAAGTAGAGATACTGGGGTGCAAAGGAGCAAAATAATAAAATCAATAACAGTATGAGGTAGTTGGATGGTCTATTTACAGATGGGATATGTACGGGCACAGTGATCTGGGAGCTGCTCTGACAGATGGTGCTGAAAATTAGTGAGGGAGATATGAGTCTCCAAATTCAGTGATTTTTGCAGTTCGTTCCAGTCATTGGCAGCAGAGAACTGGAAGGAAAGGCGACCCGAAGGAGGAATTCGCTTTGGGTGGACCAGTGAAATATACTTGGTGGAGTGCTTGCTACAGGTGGGTGCTGCTATGGTGACCAGTGAGCTGAGATTTGGCGGGGCTTTACCTAGCAACGACTTGGGTTTGGCGACAAATATTTTATTTATTTACCTTTATTTAACTAGGCAAGTCAGTTAAGAACAAATTCTTATTTTCAATGACGGCCTAGCAACAGTGGGTTAACTGCCTGTTCAGGGAGAACGACAGATTTGTACCTTGTCAGCTCGGGGGTTTGAACTTGCAACCTTCCGGTTACTAGTCCAACGCTCTAACCACTAGGCTACTCTGCCGCCCCAGTGAGGGCGAGGGCCAGCCAACGAGAGCATACAAGTTGCAGTGGTGGGTAGTATATGGGGCTTTGGTGACAAAACGGATGGCACTGTGATAGACTGCATCCAATTTACTGAGTAGAATGTTGGAAGCTATTTTGTAAATGACATCGCCGATGTCAAGGATCTGTAGGATGGTCAGTTTTACGAGACTATGTTTGGCAGCATGAGTGAAGGATGCTTTGTTGCGAAATAGGAAGCCAATTCTAGATTTAACTTTGGATTGGAGATGCTTAATGTGAGTGTGGAAGGAGAGTTTACAGTCTAACCATACACCTAGCTATTTGTAGTTGTCCACATATTCTAAGTCAGAACCGTCCAGAGTAGTGGTGCTGGACGGGCGGGCACGTGCGGGCAGCGATCGGTTGAAGAGCATGCATTTAGTTTTACTTGCATTTAAGAGCAGTTTGATGCCACGGAAGGAGAGTTGTATGGCATTGAAGCCCTTCTGGAGGTTAGATAACAGTGTCCAAAGAAGGGCCAGAAGTATACAGAATGGTGTCGTCTGTGTAGAGGTGGATCAGAGAATCACCAGCAGCAAGACCGACATCATTGACGTATATTGAGAAAAGTGTCGGCCTGAGGATTGAACCCTGTGGCACCCCCATAGAGACTGCAAGAGGCCCAGACAACAGGTCCGCCGATTTGACACACTGAGCTCAGTCTGAGTAGTTGGTGAACCAGGCGAGGCAGTCATTTGAGAAACCAAGGCTGTTGAGTCTGCCGATAAGAATGTGGTGACTGACAGAGTCGAAAGCCTTGGCCAGGTCGATGCGTGGTTAAACTAATCATGTTAATGTAATTAAAACTTTTTAGGTCTTGGTGGGCAGTATTTTGACGTCCGGATGAAAAGCTTGCCCAAAGTAAACAGTCTGTTACTCAGGCCCAGAAGCTAGGATATGCGTATAATTGGTTGATATGGATAGAAAACACTCTAAAGTTTTGGAACCATTAATATAATGTCTGTGAGTATAACAGAACATTTTTTGAGGTCATAGGATTTACAATGGATTTCTATGGGAAGCCCTATTTATGAGGAACCTGGTTGCAGTTCTGATAGAGGAATTCTAAATTCCTTTATGTTTTATTGCCAAAACCAATTCAATAGAGCACTCATTTCTAATTCATGATAAGTTGTAAGTTTATCATTTGCATGAATTAGCAAGAGACCAGTCTTAAAAACAAGTTCAGCATTTATTCTTGATGAGTACTAACCCATAATACAAAGAACATTACATTTTAAGGACAGAACATAAAATGACGTCATCAGTTACACCCCCTCTCTCCGATTCTCACAAGAGCCCATTGTTTTTAGGTCTGAAACTCTTCTCCTACTCCCCCCATAAAACTACATTCCAAACTGTCTAAAATATATACTTTTTCTCCCCTAATGGAACATAACCCAAACATCCTTATCTTGTCTGAAAAGCTATATCATCCTTGTCCCTTAAACTTCCCAAGAGGCACAGACAATTAATTCGTTCTGCTTACATTTTCAGTAACAGTTCATACCATAACATAATAGTATTAGAATAAATGGTTCTAATCAATAATGTATACATAATTAATCATTTCAACCATAATTTCCTCTATCAAGTTCCTATGGCTTTCACTAGATGTCAACAGTCTTCAGAAATTGTTCAATGTTTTTCTTTTGAGAAATGAAGAAGTAGGGCTATTTATTCCATGTGTCACTCTGAAGGTCCCTACTATTTTGGTGCGCATGAACAGGAACACGCTTCACCTTGTTTTTAACCAGTATTAGAAACAGTTTATTCCATCTTAAGTTTTATCGATTATTTACATTTTAGGATACCCGAGGTTGGATTAGGAACATTGTTTGAAATGTTTGGACCAAGTTTACAGGTAACTTATTAGATACTTTGTCTTTGTAGTCATGTTGGGCGAGTTGGAACCGGTGTATTTCTGAATGAAACGCGCCAAATAAATTGACATTTTGGGGATATAAAGAAGGAATTTATCTAACAAAATGACCATTCATTATGTCACTGAGAGATTTGAGATTTGCAAAAAGATCTTCAAAGGTAAGGCATTTAATATATGGCTATTTCTGACGTTTGTGCCGTACATGCCTGGTTGAAAAATTATTTTCATGTGTTTGTATGCGGGACGCTGTCCTCAGATAATCGTATGGTCTGCTTTCGCAGTAAATACACAGTTGATAATTGTAATAATTTAAACGCTAATCCTTTGCACATGAATGCTCACTTATTCGGGAATAATTGCAATCAATATATATATTTACGCTCAGTGTGTCATCATGATCTCTGTAGGAATCGTCCGTCTTTCTGTTGGAAAGTTCATCTGAACTTCTCACCACGTCTTTCGTGGTTAGAATGGATACTTCAGAGTCCCATTCAGAAATCTTCTTATAGAATAGATGTTTTGGCGATTGTCGGTCTTCACGTTCAGTCGACATAAATTCTAGCTGCAGACTTGTAATTAGTATCAAAGATTTGCTCTTATTCTGTCGGTATCGATAGTCTCAGAGTTGAACCATTTCCACCAGTGTAGCCAATGCTCCACATGGTTTGGTCAGGAATTCAACAACCAATGAATGCATGGCATGGTCTCTACTCAAACCTTAGCCCTCTAGGTAATCGATGCTTGGGGCGGGCCAATGACTTAGTTAAATTTTAAAGGCAATTGGATTCTCTTTCATTAAACAGATTACATCTTTACTCATTCATTTTATATAATAATTAGATGCAAATGTCATAACAGAGACTCTTGTATAAACAGAGTTATGGTCATGAGGTCACAAACATTAGACAAAATGGACCGGTCAAAGCTGGATTCTCCACGGACTGTTACAGGAATTTACGACCTGAGATAGAGATAGAGATAGAGAGAGAGCGCGAGCATTTATTTGGGCTGACATTTCTGAGGCTAGTAACTGTAATGAACTTGTCCTCGACCGCAGAGGTAATTCTGGGTCTTTGTTTCCCACGGCAGTCCTCATGAGAGCCAATTTCATCATAGATCCTGATGGTTTTTGCGACTGCTACCATTTGTTTAACACTTATTTTGGTTACTACATGATTCCATATGTGTTATTTCATACATTCATGTATTTCCTTGTTATTTTACAATGTAGAAAATAGTAAAAATAAAGAAATATCCTTGAATGAGTAGGTGTGTCCAAACGTTTGACTGGTACTGCATGTTAGTTTGACGGTGATAATGTATTTGAATTCAAACTGGAGAACTCCATTTCAATGCAAGCGTATGAGTTTGCACTTATCCTTCGCTGTAGTCAGCTGTAGGTAACTATAGTTTGCATTGTGTCTGAGCCACCTGTGTTGTGGTGCAGGTCCCATGGTCCTGACATGGTGCTGATGGCTGATGGGCAGCACAGCCTGATGGTGGAGCTGACCCAGTCCCAGATGCTGCACATCGCCCAGCAGATTGCTGCAGGCATGGTCTACCTGGCCTCCCAGCACTTTGTCCACAGAGACCTGGCCACACGCAACTGTCTAGTGGGAGAGAACCTGCTGGTCAAGATTGGGGACTTTGGAATGTCCAGGGACGTGTACAGTACCGACTACTACAGAGTGAGTCACATACATACATACATACATACATACATACATACATACATACATACATACATACATACATACATACATACATACATACATACATACATACATACATACATACATACATACATACATACATACAAGCAGGACAGGAATACTCTCACATGTATAATTTTAATTTTGTTGCACAATCATTAAAAATCTATTTTTAATGCCATTTAAATGCAAATTCTATAATCTGCATATACATCCTGTTTCCATGGTTATAGGGGGCAACAGTGCAAATTGCACTGGCAGTTTTTCACTGAGCAAGGAGTTCATGGTTGACTTTGCGTTAACGCTGCAATGCAAATTTTGTAGTGAATTCTACTACACTATTTTAAGGCAAGTCTGTTTTTTTACTGTTCTTAAAATACCAAGATTTCATGAAAACTCCTCTCCAGTATCTAACCAATTTCACATATTGTGAGGAAAAAATAATCTACCATAGCGGCTAGCCCAATCTGTTTCTGCTTGACCCAACTTTATTGTTGTTGTAATGCTGCACTGGGATTGGCTAGTTAAAGCACAAACCGATTGGGTGACCAGGCTAGCTGTTACTATCTAGTCTACACTAGAATAGTATAAACCACTAGAGATTCTGAGTTAGAGTCCAGAATCTGTCGCAGCCGGCCGCGACCGGGAGACATATGCCATATTGTCCCAACGCGCACGACACATTGGTACAGCTGGCTACCGGGTTAAGTGGGCATTGTGTCAAGAAGCAGTGCGGCTTGGTTGGGTTGTGGTTCGGAGGACGCACGGCTCTTGACCTTCGCCTCTTCCGTGTCCATACTGGAGTTGCAGTGATGAGACACGACTGTAACTATCAATTGGATACCACGAAATTGTGGCGCAAAATGGGTAAAAGTAACGCAAAAAAAAATATAATAAAAAAATTATAGTATAGACAACGCTACAGACATTACAGATAGTAATTTTAAGCCAGTAATATGATTTGTTAGTTCCAGACATGTTCTGTCTCCCAGTCAGCCACAGTCCTAGGGTCTATGTAGACAACAGTACCCTCTGCTGCTGACTGGCTCTCTCTGGGGAGAATCAATACAAAACAGATGAATGTAACTGAGACCCATCATCCCCCAATCAGATAGCAGCATATGAATAGGCCCACTCACTAATACACATATAGGAAGACCAAGAATGCAGCTGAACAGCACTTGGCTCAACACATGTAATAATTAGCCAGTTATTGTAAACCGACACATGATGTCAATATTAGCCATGGAAGAAGATTGTTAATACCATTACAGGCAAAAAATAAATTGTGCGAGTTGGGTTTAAATACATTTTTAAATTTTATATATCACATCATGACATTGCATTCCACGAGAACTCTAGGCTCACACACAATATACATTTGTGTACATGTCATGTTAACCAAAGGCCTTATCGTGTAGGTTGGTTACTGACCTGACTGACTCAGTCCTTTCAGCTACTTGTGGAGTTAAGTGACTCAACACCTATCCATTTAACCCTTTCTCAGGGGGTAGCTTCTTTTCTTCAATACAGTTTGTTCTAACCTTCATCTCCTTCATTTGACCTTCTCTGTGGTTTTCCTGGATGGTTCCTGATGGATCCTTTGTCTGTTTCCAGGTGGGGGGTCACACCATGCTGCCCATCCGGTGGATGCCTCCTGAGAGCATCATGTACCGGCGGTTCACCACGGAGAGCGACGTCTGGAGTCTGGGCGTGGTCCTCTGGGAGATCTTCACCTATGGGAAGCAGCCCTGGTACCAGCTCTCCAACAATGAGGTCAGTAGTCTCTTATGACAGACAGCAGCACTCAATGGGATTTGGTTCTGGGTTCTGAGATGACAAGGTCAGAGACAGAAGCTCAAACCTTTCCTAAAGTAGATTGACTACACTGGTAGCATAGTTATGGACTTGTGTTTTGGACAGTCATGTCACATGACCTGGATTTTAAACTCTTATTTAAAGCTTTTTCAACAAACTGTCCCCTTTTATTTTTATGTCAGATCATCCGGCACCATCCTCAGACAATTGCTTTAATTTGTGGTGTAATTTTTGGAAAATACTTAAAATAAAGGTTCACATTGAGGTCATGTGACATGATAGCCCAAAACACAGGTCCCTAACCATAGCACCTGACCTCCAGTGACAAGATTTATCTCCAAATACATCACTCTGCTGTTGTCTCTTTTTTGAATCTTAGTTACAGTAGGTCACATTTGTATTGTCCACAGATTTTAAATGTATTATGAATATACAGTACCAGTCAAAAGTTTGGACACTACTCATTCCAGGATTTGTCTTTTATGTCTTACTATGTTCTACATTGTAGAATAATAACGAAGACATCAAATCCAATTTGTAAGTCGCTCTGGATAAGAGCGTCTGCTAAATGACTTAAATGTAAATGTAAACTATAAAATAACATTTATGGAATCATGTAGTAACCCAAAAAATGTAAAACAAATCAAAATATATTTTATATTTGAGATTCTTCAAAGTAGCCACCCTTTGCCTTGATGACAGCTTTGCACACTCTTGGCATTCTCTCAACCAGCTTCATTAGGTTGTCACCTGGAATGCATTTCAATTAACAGGTGTGCCTTGTTAAAAGTTTATTTGTGGTTCTTTCCTTAATGCGTTTAAGCCAATCAGTTGTGTTGTGACAAGGTAGGGGGTGGTATACAGAAGATAGCCCTATTTGATAGAATACCAAGTCCATATTTTGGCAAGAACAGCTCAAATAAGCAAAGAGAAATTACAGTCCATCATTACTTTAAGACATGAAGGTCAGTCAATCCGGAACATTTCAAGAACTTTGAAAGTTTCTTAAAGTGCAGTCTGAAAAACCATCAAGCGCTATGATGAAACTGGCTTATGAGGACCGCCACAGGAAAGGAAGACCCAGAGTTACCTCTGCTGCAGAGGATAATTTCATTAGTTAACAGCCTCTGAAATTGCAACCCAAATAAATGCTTCACAGTTCAAGTAAGACACATCTCAACATCAACTGTTCAGAGAAGACCGCATGAATCAGGCCTTCATGGTCAAATTGCTTCAAAGAAATCACTACTAAAGGACACCAAAAAGAAGAGACTTGCTTGGGCCAAGAAACACTGCCAATGGACATTAGACCATTGTAAATCTGTCCTTTGGTCTGAATTTGAGATTTTTAGTTCCAACCACCTTGTCTTTGTGAGACGCAGAGTAGGTGAACATATGATCTGCGCATGTGTAGTTCCCACCGTGAAGCATGGAGGAGGAGGTGTGATGGTGTGGGTGTGCTTTGCTGGTGACACTGTCTGTGATTTAATTAGAATTCAAGACACACTTAACCAGCATGGCTACCACAGCATTCTGCAGCGATACGCCATCCCATCTGGTTTGTGTCTAGTGGGACTATGATTAGTTTTTCAACAGGACAATGACCCAAAACACACCTCCAGGCTGTGTAAGGGCTATTTCACCAAGAAGGAGTGTGGTGGAGTGCTGCATCAGATGACCTGGCCTCCACAATCACCTGACCTCAACCTAATTGAGATGGTTTGGGATGAGTTGGACCACAGAGTGAAGGAAAAGCAGCCAACAAATGTTCATCATATGTGGGAACTCCTTCAAGACTGTTGGAAAAGCATTCCTCTTGAAACTGGTTGAGAGAATGCCAAGATTGTGCAAAGCTGTCAAGGCGAAGGGTAGCTACTTTAGGACTTTATTGGTTACTACATGATTCCATATGTTATTTCATAGTTTTGATATATTCACTATTATTCTACAATGTAGAAAATAGTCAAAATAAAGAAAAACCCTTGAATTAATAGGTGTGTTGAAACCTTTGACGGGTACATAGGGAGGCGCACAATTGGTCTAGCATTGTTAGGGTTTGACCGGGGTAGGCCGTCGTTGTATATAAGAATTTGTTCTTAACTGACTTGTGTTACGGTTTTCTTCCGTCGAAGGAGAGTCGGACCAAAATGCAGCGTGGTTAGTTCGATACATCTTTAATGAAGAAAAAACACGGAACAATACAAAAACAACAAACGGAAATGTGAAAACCTATACAGCCTATCTTTTTTTTTTTTTTTCGATACATCTTTAATGAAGATAATACACGAACAATACAAAAACGTAAGGTGAAAACCTAAACAGCCTTATCTTTTTTTTTAAATAAAAAATAATTTATTATCTTCAATACCATTCATTCTTTACAACTCATAATTTTCATACATACTCAAATAATGGTATTTTAATTAAACAAACCCCAAACAAAACCTCAGGGGAGCATCTTCCCTCCCCGTCACCCTACAAAATACCTTTCCCTATCTCCCCGTCCCTAATCTATCCCCTTACAAATCTAAATGACACCCAGCCCTAAACCCCCCTTCCACCTCTCCCGAGCAGCATGCTGCCCCCACTTCCTCTCCTCCCTCTTCATCCTCCCCCTCAAATCTCCTTTCACCCCCCAATCTCTCCCTGTCTTCACCATGTTCTGCCTGGCTTCCCACAGCCCCCGTTTAAAGAGACTCATGAGAAGCCAGAGCAGAAACCTGTCCCTATCCGTCCCTCTCGCTCTCCCTACACCTCTCTCTAACCTGGCCCACGTCAATACAAAATCCCCCCTTACCAAACCTAACAACACCCGTGCCCTAGCCCATACTACTCCGGCAAAGGCACAGTCCCAAAAGACATGGCGCACAGTCTCCTCCCTGCCACAAGAGGATCTTGGACAGGTGGGGGATTGCACCAAACTATACCGGTACATGATGGAACGTACCGGCAAGTTCTTATGGAGGCTCAACCAATTCAGGTCCTTGAGCCTGTTGTCCAGACCCCGCGCCTGCACTCCCTCCCAGACCACTTCCGAGATGCCCACTACAGGCGCCGGACTCCCTGCCTTTCTGACCTCCTCGTACAGGTGCCTGTGATCTAAACCTACTCGGGCAACTTCAACCTCAGGGTGCGCACGCAGCCACTTGGCCGCATGACGAATGGCTGAGCAAGCTCCGTTAACAAGAAAGAAACAAAAATTGTGTACAGCTTGAGGGGGAAATGTGGTACCCCCCTACCTCCCTCCCCGATGGGACAGATCATGCGTGCCCTGGCGACCCACTCGCACCTGTCACTCCACATGAACTGAAACACAAGCCTCACTAGAGGCCTCCTCAGACAAGCCGGCAATGGGTAGATGTATGCCAAATACAAAAGAGACGGCAACACATCCACCTTTAGGACCAGGACTTTGCCCATAAAAGACAAATACCTAGCCTTCCACATTGCTAGCTTCCTCTGTACCACTGCGATACGCATGTTCCAGTTTAGCGTCGCTGAGCCGGAGGTCTCAAAATGGACCCCGAGACTCCTCAGGGCCCCCTCACAGAGAGATAACCACCCAGGCACATCCGTTCTACCGCGCCATCTTCCGAAAAACTTGACGGAAGACTTTGCATGGTTCAGAACTGCTCCCGACGCTCGGGTGAAATCCCCAAAGTCTGCTCTAATGGCAGCCCCCAGAGGCTCCATGTACAGAACGAAGAGGAGAGCCGAGAGTGGGCACCCCTGCCTGACCCCAGACGAGAGGTCAAAAACGTCACCCAAGTGACTATTTACACTAACTCGGCACCCCGCTCTGACATATAATGTACGAATCCATCCTATAAACTTCTCCCCAAATCCTAATCGAACTAACACTCTGAATAAAAAGGATCTATTCACGCGATCAAAGGCTTTCGCCTGATCTAGCGCTGCTACCATTAAAGGCAGTCCTCTATCTTCAACCCAATCGATGGAGTCCCTGATTAACTGTAGGTTCCATATAATAGAGCGGCCCTCTACCCCGCACGTCTGATCCTCATGAACGACGTAGGGAAGGGCTGTGCTCAACCGGTCTGCTAAAACCTTTGCAAGTAGCTTGTAATCTACACACAGCATGGTCAACGGCCGCCAGTTGCCAAGGTCTGTTACTTCCCTCTTCTTATATAAAAGTGACAGCACACCAACAGCCATTGATCTCCCCGGGACCCCTGTCTCAAGGATGGCCTTCAAGACTTCGAGGACCACTGGTCCAAGTATACCCCAAAACTTGAGATAAAACTCAGCCGGCAGCCCATCCATCCCAGGCACCTTCCCTTTTCCCATCCTCCTAAGAGCGCTCTCAACCTCTTCTAGTGAGATCTGGGCCTCAATCACTTCTCTAATGTCCTCCGGCAACCACCTGGACAAGTGTTCTAAAAACACATTTCCCTGCTCTACATCTATTTCCCTTTCCTTAAATAAACCTTGGAAATGATCAGTTGTCAACCTGACCATATCCTCTGGTTCTCTAACTATACTACCATTTTCTTCCCTAACACCATGCATTACCTTCCTACTCTGTCTGGCCCTAACCAACTTAAAGAACATAGCAGAACATGTCTCATTATGTTCTAGAAAGCCACTATGCGCACGCTCCAGGAAAGCTCGAGCCTTCCGCTCCTGCAACTCCCTGAGCTGCGCCTTTAGGGTTGCGGATCTCTCCCAGTCAAACGACCCGCCGAGGTTGCCTGCCTTGTATTCAAGTTCAATTAACTTTTGGATACGATCCACCTCCCTCCTCTCCTCCCTTTTTTCCTCTTGCAATACCCTATTATAAAAGCCCTAATCCTCACCTTAACTAATTCCCACCACTCTAACACCCCCTCGCACATGGACCGGAGGCCCTCAAGCCTCCAAAAGAAACCATAAAACCCGTCAACAAAAGCCTGCTCCTCCAGCACATCCCGATCTAGCTTCCAGTACCCCCTACCAAAGAGGCAGACTGGCAACCCCATCTGCAGGAGCACCCCGTCGTGATCCGAAAAGAAAACAGGCAACAGCCGCCCAGACAACTTACCCAAAGACCTGGGTACAAAAATATAGTCGAGCCTCCGCTCAACCCCCTGGAGTTGCGCCATGTAGGACCGTCCATTTTCGGAGTAGTGTGCAGACCAACATCTACCAGACCATGGCAAGCCATTAGCCTGGCAATGGCGCCTGCACTGCTATGTCCTCTTCCTAAATCTGTATTAAAATCTCCCCCTATCACTAATTTCCTATTTGTGACACACATCGGTGTCAGACAGTCCACCATCTCCCTCCTGTCTGCCACCACCTGTGGCCCATACACCACCACTAATCTAAATTTACAATCCCTTATTGTGACATCCACCCCTATAACCCTCCCCTGCATTACCACAAAAGAATCCTCCACTTTTACCTCCCTGTGCCCAGACAAAATCCCTACCCCCGATGAGTGCACCCCCCCAACACCCCAAACCGACTCCCCCTTGTCCCACACCCTCTTAAACCTATTAACATCCCCTCCATCCCTCAGGTGAACCTCCTGTAAAAAAACAAAAATCAAACCCCACACCCTCCAAATAACTAAAAACCGCCCTCCTCTTAACAAAATCCCTCTTACATTTAAACTAACAAAAGTAAAATTAGACCCCATGAAAAAATAAAAACATGTAATACACTCAAATTCTAAAGCCAGACAGAAAAAAAAACAGGAGACTCACCCGATGCTCCCCTGCTCCATATCTACCGGTGAGAACACCATCCGTAATCCCGACATCCCCCCCGCTTCCTCCATCACACCATCCCAGGATGCAGGAATAGTGTTTGGCTCCGGGGTGCCCTGCACCCTGGGTCTACCCCCACAATCCTCACCCTCCCCAGTGTTGCAGCTGGTTTGGAAAAAAATTGGGGAGGCTGAGTCCCCAAACAGAACTCCCCACCTCCTCCTGTACCCAGTCCTGAGTCTTGTTAGGTGTGTCCCCACCCAACAGAAGTTGAGGTCCTGGGGAAACCAGCAGCATCCCAGAGGTTTCTCCCACCCCCATCACTCTCTTGGCCATCCCCTCCCTCTCACTGTCGGCCAATCGCACCCTCCTCTTCATTCTCTTCTTTGGTGATGGCGGCAGTGGAGAGATACCCCCCCGCCCCCTCCGCCAGCTCCTCCACCATACCCCGCATCTCTTCCACCAGGGCACTTTCCCCCCAGTCCACTTGCTCTTCCACCGTCTCCTTCTCCACCACTCCTCCCTCGCTTTCTTCTCTCTCATGCTCCTCCACTCGGTTGCCTTCTTCCGCTGCTTTTCCTGGTTCTCCTACTCCCGTGCCTTCCGTTTCCTTCTCTCTTCCATCCGCCGCTTCTGGCTCCTCCTCCTTCCTTGTGGCCTTCCCCTCTGGACCTGTACTCTGGTCATGAGGCGTGCTTCCTTCCCCTCCTCTTCTTCCCCCATCCCCCGCCCGTTCCCCCCCCAGCCACAGACGCATATGACCTCTTACGGGCACCCCCGCCACAGGTGTGCTGACGAGCCACACTCATGGCATGTCTTAGGCTTGTCACATTCCCTCGCCTCGTGATCCTCAGATGCACAAAATCTGCATTTTCTTGTACTGCACGAGGCGAATATGTGACCGTAGGCCATACAGCGCCTGCAAAATGGGGGCTGACGTGCATAAAACAACGTCCCCCCTGTCAGCCCCTAGGGAGAACATAGCAGGAGGATGGAGGTAGCCACCATGTCACTTTGGGTCCTCTCTGAGGAGGGCCTGGAAGCCTCTTCTCCCATTCCAAAACCCAAGGGACTCTTTGAGGTGCCTTGCTGAGGAGACGTTATCCATGTATCTCCCCAGAAAAGCCCTCACCTTCGTCCTTAACGTAAGGGTTGTAAATGTTGACAGTTACAACCCTAAAGTTATTCTTCGCCAGGCTTGTTATTTCGTGGTGGCACATCGGCCTCTCACCTCCCACTGCTCTTGCCCTTCTCAGGATATCATCGTGTTTTTCCTCTGTATATAGTGCCACGTCGTATGCTCCCTCCAACGAGTTGCCTTGGAAACAAAACACGTCCTTCACCGTCAGCTTTAGAATCCCCATCAATATTATCCTTCCAAAAGATTCCCGTCCTAAAGGCTCCAACTCCTTTTCCTTCCAAGCAAACCGAATCGTGTTGGCCAGCCCAATCCCAGGGACCGACCGTGTTGATGTATTTAGTATTAGTATTAGTATTAGTATTTATCTCCGCAAGGAGAATGGCGCTCGTTCTCTTCTCTTCTCTTCCAAAACAAGTAAAAAGAAAAACCAAAGTGACCGAGCCTATCTGGTGAAACTACACAGAGACAGGAACAATCACCCACGAAACACTCAAAGAATATGGCTGCCTAAATATGGTTCCCAATCAGAGACAACGATAATCACCTGCCTCTGATTAAGAACCGCCTCCCAAACCAGAAACCGTGGATTGATGGCAGCATTCGCGTGAAACTGAAAGCGCGAACCACTGCTTTTAATCAGGGCAAGGTGTCTGGCAACATGACTGAATACAAACAGTGCAGCTATTCCCTCCGTAAGGCTATCAAACAAGCTACAGTACAGAACAAAGTGGAATCTCAATTCAATGGCTCAGACACAAGAGGCATGTGGCAGGGTCACAGTCAATCACGGACTATAAGATGAAATCCAGCCCAGTCACGGACCAGGATGTCTTGCTCCCAGGCAGACTAAATAACTTTTTTGCCCGCTTTGAGGACAATACAGTGCCACTGACACGGCCTGCAACGGAAACATGCAGTCTCTCCTTCACTGCAGCCGAGGTGAGTAAGACATTTAAACGTGTTAACCCTCGCAAGGCTGCAGGCCCAGACGGCATCCCCAGCCGCGCCCTCCGAGCATGCGCAGACCAGCTGGCCGGTGTGTTTACGGACATATTCAATCAATCCCTATACCAGTCTGCTGTTCCCACATGCTTCAAGAGGGCCACCATTGTTCCTGTTCCCAAGAAAGCTAAGGTAACTGAGCTAAACGACTACCGCCCCGTAGCACTTTCCGTCATCATGAAGTGCTTTGAGAGACTAGTCAAGGACCATATCACCTCCACCCTACCTGACACCCTAGACCCAAATTTGCTTACCGCCCAAATAGGTCCACAGACGATGCAATCTCAAACACTGCACACTGCCCTAACCCACCTGGACAAGAGGAATACCTATGTGAGAATGCTGTTCATCACTACAGCTCGGCATTCAACACCATAGTAAACCAGTCATCAAAGACCCTGGGTCTCGAAACTGGGTACTGGACTTCCTGACGGGCCGCCCCCAGGTGGTGAGGGTAGGCAACAACATCTCCTCCCCGCTGATCCTCAACACGGGGGCCCCATTCCTGTTCCCTGTTCACCCACGACTGCGTGGCCACGCACGCCTCCAACTCAATCATCAAGTTTGAGCACAACAGTGGTAGGCTTGATTACCAACAACGACGAGGCGGCCTACAGGGAGGAGGTGAGGGCCCTTGGAGTGTGGTGTCAGGAAAATAACCTCACACTCAACGTCAACAAAACTAAGGAGATGATTGTGGACTTCAGGAAACAGCAGAGGGAACACCCCTATCCACATCGATGGAACAGTAGTGGAGAGGGTAGCTAGTTTTAAGTTCCTTGACAAACTGAATTGGTCCACTCACACTGACAGCGTCGTGAAGAAGGCGCAGCAGCGCCTATTCAAAGGAGGCTGAAAAAATTCGGCTTGTCACCAAAAGCACTCACAAACTTCTACAGATGCACAATCGAGAGCATCCTGGCGGGCTGTATCACCGCATGGTGCAACTGCCCGCCCTCAACCGTAAGGCTCTCCAGAGGGTGTGAGGACTGCACAACGCATCACCGGGGGCAAACTGGACACCTACACCACCCGTTGTTACAGGAAGGCCATAAAGATCATCAAGGACATCAACCACCCGAACCACTGCCTGTTCACCCCGCTATCATCCAGAAGGCGAGGTCAGTCAGGTGCAAACCGAGAGACTGAAAAACAGCTTCTATCTCAAGGCCATCAGACTGTTAAATAGCCACCACTAACATTGAGTGGCTGCTGCCAACACACTGTCATTGACACTGACAGCCATTTTAATAATGGGAATTGATGGAAATGATGTAAATATATCACTAGCCACTTTAAACAATGCTACCTTATATAATGTTACTTACCCTACATTATTCATCTCATATGCATATGTATATACTGTACTCTACAACATCGACTGCATCCTTATGTAACACATGTATCACTAGCCACTTTAACTATGCCACTTTGTTTACTTTGTCCACACTCATCTCATATGTATATACTGGATACCATCTACTGTATGCTGCTCTGTACCATCACTCATTCCTGTACATGTTCCTTATCCCCTCACTGTATATAAGACAGTAGTTTTTTTTGGAATTGTTAGTTAGATTACTTGTTGGTTATCACTGCATTGTCGGAACTAGAAGCACAAGCATTTCTGTTAACATCTGCTAACCATGTGTATGTGACAAATAAAATTTGATTTGATTTGAGGCAACCATAGACTTTCCTAGACAACCCTACTCAGCCACAATCCCAATACCTACTAAAACCCCAATACAAAAACACACCACAAAATAAACCCATGTCACACCCTGGCCTGACCAAATAAATAAAGAAAACACAAAATACTAAGACCAAGGCGTGACAACTTGCCTAGTTAAATAAAGGTTAAATAATTCAAATAAAATAAAGTACTGTACATTTCCCAGCAATCTATTAAATAAACCAGTCTAAAAAACATCACCTTGGTGAACCTCACATTTGTTTAGACGCTGTTATCATATGAGCAATGGCTTCCTTGATTGACCCTGTGGGGATAAATGCATTTCATTTGAATTAAATTGAAAAAGTACTGAGCAGTGGTAGTGACCCGTGGTGCTCCCCCTACAGGTGATTGAGTGCATCACCCAGGGGCGCGTGCTGCAGCGGCCGCGTTCTTGTCCAAAGGAGGTGTACGACCTGATGCTGGGCTGCTGGCAGAGAGAACCCTACATGAGACTGAACATCAAAGAGATCCACAGCCTGCTCCAGAATCTGTCCAAGGCCTCGCCTGTCTACCTGGATATTCTGGGCTGAGTGAGTCTGATCGGCTGTGTTTGTGTATGGGATGGAATGAGGGTGGAGTTGTGTGCGTACGAGCGAGCATACTGTTTGTATGGGTGCGAATAAGGGTGGAGTTTGTGTGTGTGTGTGTGTGTGTGTGTGTGTGAGAGCATACTGTATGTGTGTGTGTGTGCTGACTGTGCTTCTGCCTGCTCATCACATAGACAAAAGCCTTACATTTGACTGCCATTTCCTTTCCTTGTCCATTTGAAAATACTCTTAGGACCCGTTTCTCAAATCCAGATTAAAAGAATCCTGGAGTAGGCCCAATTCTGGTTTAGTTAATCAAGAGCAAAAAATAGGATATCATAAACATCAGTTAACCTTGAATTACATACTCTTGGACTTTGACGGGGACTTTTTAAATAATAGTCAAAGAATAACTTAATAATGTCCATGAAACCAAATGATCAGTAATCTTTATTAAATTGTAATTTAGTCAAGGAGTAGGCCAAGGCCTCCCGGGTGGCGCAGTGGTTAAGGGTGCTGTACTGCAGCGCCAGCTGTGCCACCAGAGACTCTGGGCTCGCGCTCAGGCTCTGTCGAAGACCGGCCCAGCCTCTGTCGCAAAAGGTCCGTGGGGCGACACACATTTGGCCTAGCGTCGTCCAGGTTAGGGAGGGCTTGGCTGGTAGGGATATCCTTGACTCATCGCTCACCAGCGACTCCTGTGGCGCAGTGCACGCTAACCAAGGTTGCCAGGTTCACGGTGTTTCCTCCAACACATTGGTGCGGCTGGCTTCTGGGTTGGATGCGCGCTGTGTTAAGAAGCAGTGCGGCTTGGTTGGGTTATGTATCGGAGGACGCATGACTTTCAACCTTCGTCTCTCCCGAGCCCGTACGGGAGTTGTAGCGATGAGACAAGATAGTAGCTACTAAACAATTGGATACCACGAAATTTGGAAGAAAAAGGGGACAACCCCCCCCCCCAAAAAAAAGACTAGGCCAAATCTGGGTCAGCGAAACAGATCACTGCGTCTCAAAATTATAATGGACACGTGCCAACATGGATACAGCATTTCCTTGTTTCTCCTAACATGAGGAGGAACATCTCTTGTGGAGCGACATATAAAGTCGAGACGTGCAAAGAAAACTAAACCCATTGCAATGAAGTAAGGTACAATAAAAAACGCTTATGTAGATGTCATGGACTGTTTTTATGATGTGAGAACTTTCTAATTAATGTCACGGGCTCTTGACTCTATTGTTTCCATGTTAAGTCATGTCTTTACATTTTGATTTGTGACTGGACTGTTGTCGTCATGGCCAACCAGAGCTGGCCATGAAGGGTACCTCATAGGACTTATAATGACTTCATAACACATTCATAAGCAGTATGTAAGCATGTCATGAAGGTTTTTCCCCATGTATTTATGAAATGCTAATGTACTGCAGCATGTAGGGTTATGAATGTTATGTTAAGTCTCTATGTAGGTACCCTCAGTCCAGAGAGAATGAGAGCCATTCATCCACACAACCAACACCGTTAATCCCCTGAGTGTTGATATCCATATGTGCATATTACGAAAACACATTCATCTTATTAAAATACGTGTTTACCTTTTAAAAGACAATGGCATCTCTATGCGATATTTATAAATCTGTTTTTAATTTGTATTATTTTCTTTTTTTTAATGAATGTTTTCTGCTTGTGGTTCATTATCAGTGGTATTTTCTTTCTGAATATAATTTGCTAGCTTCTTACATTGTCCATTGTCCATGTAGAAGGTGTTGGTGTTTTGAATGTGATTAGAATGCACTACACATGTCAGTCTTAACTGCATAACTAAAGCACAGTGAAAAATATCCTAGTATAAAGTTGGAAGAGGGAGGAACTTTGAGTTGCCTCAACTCAAATCACAGCAGTATGGAAGTTGAGCATAACATTGTCTTTTTGTTTTGTCATTTGTGAAGAGCACATTCACCAGCAATGGCTGGTGATAGAGCGTCCCCTTTAGATAGAGCGTCCCCTTTAGATAGAGCGTCCCCTTTAGATAGAGCGTCCCCTTTAGATAGAGCGTCCCCTTTAGATAGAGCGTCCCCTTTAGATAGAGCGTCCCCTTTAGATAGAGCGTCCCCTTTAGATAGAGCGTCCCCTTTAGATAGAGCGTCCCCTTTATCTTCCACCGTATGATTCTTTTGGTGGCCCATAACTCTACTACACTGTTTGTTTTGCATTTTCAGAGGCAGCTTTACAAATGTTGTTGAGGTTGTTGTCGACATTGATAAAATGTTACAGTATAGTGAAGCTGATAGGAAATGATGGATTTAGCCTTTTGAGGATATTTTATCTATTTCAGCTGTATTTGTGGGGAATTGACAGAGTATGGGCGCTGCTCTTAGTATGAGCCTTGAGTTAGAAAAGGTTTTCTGGTAGAATGCCCCTATTCAGCTATTTATGCACTTAAATTACTCATTTACTTGTTTCCATTTTGTATAGCATATTATTGCAACCAGGGTGTGATTCTGTGATCTTACATTGATTGATATACAGTATATCTCATATCCTATAACAGGATTCCCCACCTGTTGGCCAAATTCGGCCCGTGGGTGATTTTATTTGTCCCCCATGTTTTTTGATCAAAAAATAATAATATATTTTTATTTTTGGACATAAAAATGTAAAAACACCAGAAAAGCAGCCCCAAATGATTTTAATTTTGGAAATATGTTCCAAAGTATTACCACGCAAAATAGAGATACAGTTGAAGTCGGAAGTTTCCATACACCTTAGCCAAATACTTTTAAACTCAGTTCTTCACAATTCCTGACATTTAATCCTAGTAAAAATTCCCTGCCTTAGGTTAGTTCGTATCACCATTTTATTTTAAGAATGTGAAATGTCAGAATAATAGTAGAGAGAATAATTTATTTCAGCTTTGATTTCTTTCATCACATTCCCAGTGGGTCAGAAGTTTACATACACTCAATTAGTATTTAGTAGCATTGCCTTTAAATTGTTTAACTTGGGTCAAACATTTCAGGTAGCCTTCCACAAGCTTCCCACAATATGTTGGGTGAATTTTGGCCAATTCCTCCTGACAGAGCTGGTGTAACTGAGTCAGGTTTGTGGGCCTCCTTGCTCGCACACGCCTTTTCAGTTCTGCCCACAATTTTCTATTGGATTGAGGTCATGGCTTTGTGATGGCCACTCCAATACCTTGACTTTGTTGTCCTTTAAGCCATTTTTCCACAACTTTGGAAATATTATTGGGGTCATTGTCCATTTGGAAGACCCATTTGTAACCAAGCTTTAACTTCATAACTAATGTTGCCTCAATGTATCCACATAATTTTCCTTCCTCCTGATGCCATCTATTTTGTGAAGTGCACCAGTCCCTCCTTGTCATGCTATGACATATTTTGGTTAGGTGTGACTAGGGTGGGTACTCTAGTTTTTGTATATCTATGTTTTTTTTTCTTTGTTGGCCGGGTATGGTTCCCAATCAGAGGCAGCTGTCTATCGTTGTCTCTGATTGGGGATCATACTTAGGCAGCCCTTTTTCCCACCTTCAGTTGTGGGATCTTTGTTTGGTTGCATGCATTTTTGCTCAACGAAGCTTTACGTTCGGTGTATTGTTTTTTTTGCTGGTTCACATTTTAATAAAATATGATGAACTCAAATCACGCTCAACGAAGCTTTACGTTCGGTGTATTGTTTTTTTGCTGGTTCACATTTCTACCCTTAACGACGAATGTTACAATCCTGCAGCAAAGCACCCCCACAACATGATGCTGCCACCCCCGTGGGTGGTATGGTGTTCTTCGGCTTGCTAGCCTCCCCCTTTTTCCTCCAAACATAACGATGGTCATTTTTGCCATACAGTTATTTTTTTTGTTTCATCAGACCCGAAGACATTTCTCCAAAAAGTACGATCTTTGTCCCCATGTGCAGTTGCAAACCGTAGTCTGGCTTTTTTATGGCGGTTTTGGAGCAGTGGCTTCTTCTTTGCTGAGTGGCCTTTCGGGTTATGTCCTTCTGTAGCTCAGTTGGTAGAGCATGGCGCTTGTAACGCCAGGGTAGTGGGTTCGATCCCCGGCACCACCCATACGTAGAATGTATGCACACATGACTGTAAGTCGCTTTGGATAAAAGCGTCTGCTAAATGGCATATATTATTATTATATTATATAGGACTCGTTTTACTGTGGAAATAGATACTTTTGTACCTGTTTCCTCCAGCATCTTCACAAGGTCCTTTGCTGTTGTTCTGGGATTGATTTGCTCTTTTCGCACCAAAGTAAGTTAATCTCTAGGAGACAGAACGCGTCTTCTTCCTGAGAGGTATGACGGTTACGTCGTCCCATGGTGTTTATACTTGCGTACTGTTGTTTGTACAGATGAACGTGGTACCTTCAGGCATTTGGAAATTGCTCCCAAGGATGAACCAGACTTGTGGAGGTCTACAATTATTTTCTGAGGTTTTGGCTGATTTCTTTTGATTTTCCCATGATGTCAAGCAAAGAGGGACTGAGTTTGATGGTCGGCCTTGAAATACATCCACAGGTACACCTGCAATTGACTCAAATGATGTCAATTAGCCTATAGGAAGCTTTTAAAGCCATGACATAATTTTCTGGAATTTTCCAAGCTGTTTAAAGGCACAGTCAACTTAGTGTACAGTATGTAAACTTCTGACCCACTGGAATTGTGATACAGTGAATTATATGTGAAATAATCTGTTTGTAAACAATTGTTGGAAAAAGTATTATTAAAATCATGCACAAAGTAGATGTTCTAACCAACTTGCCAAAACTATAGTTTGTTAACAAGAAATTTGTGGAATGGATGAAAACTATTTTTAATGACTCCAACCTAAGTCAAATCAAATCTAAGTTTATTTGTCACGTGCGCTGAATACAACAGGCGTAGTAGACCTTACAGTGAAATGCTTACTTACAGGCTCTAACCAATAGTGCAAAAAATGTATTAGGTGAACAATAGGTAGGTAAAGAAATAAAACTACAGTAAAGAGACAGGCTAAGGCCAGGATTCAATCCGGACAGCCGAAGATCCACATTGTAGCACAGTTTGCATTTTATGGTCATTTCCAATTGGGCCAACATCTGCAGTGTTTACTTTGAACGCGATCTCCATGGCGACACTAACATGTATAGCCGAAAAGGGGCTATCGTATAGAATCTCGGGCCGAACTCTTACTCATAAACGTGATCTCTACACTACGTGTGATACTTCATAAGATCCCAGTTCCCATAACCTTTGTATTTTGATATGGAGATTATCCAGTGCATTAATGTTTGCTGTGGCAATAATGCTCTTTAGTGAGTCAGAAGAGCACACCCAAACTCCTGTGCTTTGAGCCACTGTCTTTTCAATTGCTGTATTATCACCATCATCCCTGTTGCATTCTTTGCTAAACACCACAAAAACCTGCCTTCAGCTATGTTGGACTGTCTGCAACATAACACTGAAAAAGCGTACATATTTGTTTGGCGACCATGATCTGTCACTGGTTGGTTCTTTCTTGACCAGTTCCAGCTTTTTAGGCCATTCTCTATTATAGTCATGTGTGTCTGCTCTGAATATTCTGAATCGCCTGTATTCTGCATTCCATTTTGTACAGTTCGTATATTTGTCTAAATTAATAGTATGTTCTATAGTATATTCTGTTTCAAACAGGTACTTTATCAAAAAACGTGTGACAAAAAATGTGTTATGGGCCACTGGCAATATGTAAATACAAATGTATTAGTGCTAAAAAAACAAATATAATTTATTTGTGCTTGTTCATATCAGTGAGAATACTATCACATTTTTGGTGGAACTTTCGAACTCTAGAAGAGATTCCTTTAAAATGGTATTGTCTCTATGAAGAAGGAACTGAGTCCTATATCCCAGTTCACCCTTCTTTCCTATCTGGTGGAAGGACCAGAGAGGTTATGACTGACTGAGTGCCGTGTGTCTGTGAGAAGGCCATAACTTCTTGGTCACCTGGAACATCGAAGGACCAGAGAGGTTATGACTGACTGAGTGCCGTCTGTCTGTGAGAAGGCCATAACTTCTTGGTCACCTGGAACATCGAAGGACCAGAGAGGTTATGACTGACTGAGTGCCGTGTGTCTGTGAGAAGGCCATAACTTCTTGGTCACCTGGAACATCGAAGGACCAGAGAGGTTATGACTGACTGAGTGCCGTGTGTCTGTGAGAAGGCCATAACTTCTTGGTCACCTGGAACATCGAAGGACCAAATCCAGCGACCAGGTGAACCAATGGGGACCATCGTCATTTCACCACCCAACCACTCGACTATTTCTGGCCTATTGGTCTTCTTTCAGATGAATAACTGTGACTGCATCATGAACAATAGTATGTTATTTTGAATGTAATCTAGAAGGGATGGGACCTTTTTTTGAATGTAATCTCTCGGGATGGGGGAGATTGCCACTGGTTATTTTGTAAATATGAAAAAGCATTTTTTTTTTTATCCCTGTGCAGATATGTTTTACTTGCTGGCTGAATGATGTCGAGTGAGAGTCAGAGTGTACACGTTCATACGTTTGTGAGTATGATGCCCCTGAGCTGCGGTGTGTGTGTGTATTTGTTTTTTCTCCCAGCAGATTGTGTCACTGCTTACGTAACATTCAATTCTATCAATCAAATCTTTGTGCATCATGCGAGTAACTTCTCTGCAGTTAATGGAATTGTTCCTTGTAACACTGTGCATTTAATAAAGGTGGTATGTCTTACAATAAGTTGTCTCCTTTCAGAATGTCAGTTATAATTTACAATACCAATCTCATGCGCTATGTTCCGTGAGGTTGTGTACATCTAAATAATTTATAGAACACCAAGCTGATCGAATTATCTGAGATATGGGTGTCTTTGTGCAGCTGTTCAATTGTTAGCAAGTGAAGTGAAATTGTAAACCGGATATGCCAATAATATCTCATCAAATCAATTCACATGATATATTGCAAGTAGGCTACCGACCTGCAGCAGAATTCCATAGCACGCTCCCAATCTTGTACCCCAGTAGCCTCATAGCCTATGAGATCCATGCATCTCATAAATCACATTGATTTACTGCTCCTGCTCCACCATAGCAAAATGTTTTTGCAACCGAAAAGGAATTACTTGTTCAGATAGCTGTTCTTTCCAGGGAGGTACTTTCTTACATTTTGTGCCTACTGAATATGACCCAACTCTCTATTCTGTCTGATAGACAGGCAGAGTATCTAAGCAGTGTTGATTGATACTTGATATGTGCACCCACCATTGCGTCTGGTGGCTATTTTAAAAGAACCAGCCCTCGCAGTTTTATGAAAGGAATTCCAAGGTCAAAGTTGGGGTCTAACAAACACAGTTAAGCGACAACGGCAGCTGGGCCCTAGCAAAGGTCCTGATACACATTCAAATCAAAACTAGCAGTGTTCACTGCGCAGGATGAAGTGGTCCCTAGGACAGTTCTTACATTTCCTCCCCAACTGGTTATTTGGTATTTTATTAGGATTCCTGGGGTCCACACAAAACATGAAACATAATACAGAATGACATAATACAGCACATCATTAGACAAAAACAGCTCAAGGACAGAACTACATACATTTTTAAAAGGCACATGTAGCCTACATATACACACAAACTATCTAGGTCAAATAGAGGAGCATCGTTGTGCCGGTTTGTTTTCTGGTTTTGAAAGCAGGTTTGCTGTTTATTTGAGCGATATGAGATGGAAGGAAGCTCCATGCAATAAGGGCTCTTTATAATCCTGTACACTTTCTTGAATTTGTTCTGGATTTGGGGACTATGAAAAGAGCCCTGGTGACATAAGTGTGTGTCAGAGCTGTGTGTAAATTGACTATGTAAACAATTTGGGATTTTCAACACGTTTCTGATCAAAAATAAGTGATGCAGTCAGTCTCTCCTCAACTCTTAGCCAAGAGAGACTGACTGCATAGTATTTATATCAGCCCTCTGATTACAATTAAGAGCAAAACGCGCCGCTTTGTTCTAGGTTAAGATTTGGGGACCGCAAATTCTTCTCTTAGTGCTTGGTCGATTTCATTAGGCACAAAATAGAGTGGTTCTCTATCTGAACTTTTACGTAGCAAAACATTTTGTTACAGTCATTTAGGCCAGGATTCAATCAGCGGTAACCTGTGTAAACTGACAAATTTTTAAAATGTTTAAAGCGTGTAGGAGGGTGAACTGTGATAGAGCTGTCAAATCAACAAGCGGCTTCTGCATTGGATGCACAAGTAAAAATCGCATGCAGCTGTGTTACAAGTTTGTACACTGATTTTAACCTATTACTTCTTTAAAATGAATTACAATGTGTCATTTCCATATAGCTTACAATTTCTTGTTCTGAACTTCTGTGGTTTGTGACAATGACCACTAGAGCTCACAGATTTGACAGCTCTAACACGGTTACACCACCAAAACAACCCCACAGAAAAAGCTTATTGGTGGTTCCACACTTCTTCCATTTAAGGATGGAGACCACTGTGTTCTTGGGGACCTTCAATGCTGCAGACATGTTTTTGTACCCTTCCCCAGAACTGTGCACAATCCTGCCTTGTCATTCTACAGTTAATTCCTTCAACCTCCTGGCTTGGTTATTACTCTGACATGCACTGTCAACTGTGGCACCTTTATATAGACTGGTGTGTGCCTTTCCAAATCATGTCAAATCAATTGAATTTACAACAGGTGGACTCCAATCAGGTTGTAGAAACGTCTCAAGAGTGATCAATGGAAACGGGATACACCGGAGCTCAATTTCAATTCTCATAGCAAAGGGTCTGAATACGTATGTAAATAAGGTATTTCTGTTTAATAAATTTGCACCAAAAAAAAAACATTTTTGCTTTGTCATTATCGGGAATTTTTGTGTAGATTGATGACAGCTTTTATTTAATCAATTTTAGAATAAGACTAACGTAACAAAATGTGGAAAAGTCAAGAGTTCTGAATACTTTCCAAAATGCACTCTATGCCATGCAGGTAGAGTTGAGCATGGTTAGTATGTAGCTAGCTACTGTGTTTGAAAAAAAATCTCAGTGTAGTTTGCAGGTCCAGGGAAACGGCTGTCTACAGGCACAGCATTGTTTGTAGGACAAGGGTGAGGCTGTGTTTATAGACACTAGGGCCTACTTGTTTCCATAGTGAGTGCAGTGTGTTGCACACTGCTCAGTCATACTAGTAGTAAAAAGGTGCAGGCATTGATGTGCATAGGTAGTGAGAGGTCAAAGTACATAGGGTCCATTGGTCTTTACAACCAGGGAGGTTGGTGCTGCACAATAGTATTTTGTTGAGCCTTGCTTTTGTAACCTTGTTTGGTACACACCCAGTTAAATAAAATAACTCCTTAAAAGGGATACTACGAGATTCTGGAAATTAAGCAATTTTTCTACTTACCCAGAGTCAGGTGAAATTGTAAATACAATTGTAGGTACTGTTGAGTATGCTAATGTACCTGTAGACATCCAGTCATTGCGTAACTCTAGTTAGCATTGGCTCACAAAACTACCTCTTAACATTCTTCATACTGCACGCAAAGACAAAAATGGTATCCACAAGTTTGCCTGACACGGGGGAACTAGAAAATGTCTTTATTCCCAGAATCTCACACTATCCCTTTATAGCCTAGCACATTGTGATACATATAACCTTTTCACACTAGCAGATCCAAACCAAAACTGTACTGGATAAGGGTTGGATATTTTCTTCTCACATTGTCCTTTCCAGCAACTATGGTGGATGAGTAACCAGTTCAGCTCAGTAGTGTGAAGAGCCCTATACAGTAGCCAAATAAGACACCACAAAGATCAAGAGGGAGGGGCTTGGTTTCATCAAAAGCTGTGCGCAGTTTATTGTATTCTAAATTTACATTAAAAATAAAAAAAAGTCTGCCCATATCCTAGAACCATTATGAAAGTTAACGCACAAATTCAATATACATCTCATTGTATTTTACAGAGGATAAGAGTATAGGCATGGAGGTGGTATGATTCATTACAAGGCTTAAAAGAATCAGAGAAACTAAAAAATAAATAGAAGCTATCCTTAGCTGAGAAAAAATAATCATTCTTCAGTCGAACAAAAAACAATGCCTGCAATGTGGAAAGTCTCGCGCTCCCCTTCCTCAAAGAAAGTAATACAAATGAACTTAGGGAATCTGGGCCTACAGAAGCAGAGAGATGGAGAAGAGTAGAGTGCGATCGATGAGAATGGGAGACTAGTTCTTCTGTACAGGTGCATAAATTAGAAACAATATCTGGTGGTTACACACAGCATCTCACTAGAACAATCAACAGCTAGGAAAAATGTCAGAGACAAGATCTTGTTTTTCTGCTCCTAGTATTGTATTATTTTATCTGCTAAGTGAATGCAGATGTCTCGAGTTTCTCTTGGGTTTCGCTGTTAGTGCAGCAAGTTGATGTTATAGTCAGACGATGTCACAAAGTAGGGAAGGACCAACCGGAGCTGAGAGATAAACACATTGCATTGTTTTCTTTTTAAAGCTACTGCAGATTCCAATATGTTGTTTTTCTATTTCAAACAAAAAAGTTTTTAAAAGTTCCTAAATTATTCAGCATGTCAGTTTTTTTTGCAATATCACATTTTTCGGAAAAACTCAAATCATGTTTCAAGTAACCGTTTAAAATGGTTGGCGAGAGAAAGCGTCGGGATATTTTCTCTCTCCCTTTTTAATGATGAGGTCATTAAAAGTCATGCACGATGCAAAGAACCTCATGCAGTAGTTTATGGTTAACCATCCAAGCACTTTTTATTTGTTAAGTCATAAATACACACAGCAGCTTCACCGTAGGGTGTCTGGTTCCTCTTCAGGTTTTGAATGTGGGGTATTTATAAGGAGATTATTTTGCATGAGAACAGGAAGAGAGATCTGCCACATCTACCTAATGCTTACCTGCTAAAGGAAAAAATTAGTTGTGTAGAACTGATTATCAACATTTGAGATATATATATATATATATTCTCTCAATCTCTCGCTCCCTTAGTGCTGCGCACTCATCCACTTGCACTTTCCCCAATCGCTCCCGCTCTCCTTTTTTATGGTTGTACACAAATGTAACAAAGGTGACAGACCTGAAATTACAATCACCAAAAAACAAACCCCAAAAGATCCTGCTACCCGCCCGTCACTGGCAGTGGCAGCACAGAGGACAAAGTCTGCGTGGTGCTGGGATATCATCAAAGAGGAGGTGGTGGAGGTTCCTTAGAGCTCCTAGAGCTGCTGTTGTAACCGCCAGTACCGCTCTCCCTGAGGTTGAGGTTCTCCAGGGCCACGTCTAAAGGCATGATATCCACGCAGCCCATGGCCCCAAAGCTGGCAAAGTCTCGCCGCTCGTCCTCGTCCGAAGAGGAGCTCTCCTCACGCATCAGCGTGCTCAACAGCAGCTCCTGGACAAACAGGCTGCGGTCGGCGCGCTCACCCTCCAGCGCCTGCCGCTCCGCCTCCGACATCTTGGGCTCATTCAAACTGTAGGAGGACAGAGAGGAGGATACCTGGTTAACACAGACCAGAGGGACTACATGAAGGAAATGGGAGAGACAGTTCAAGGTAGTGGGAGAAAAGACCTGGGTAGGCCTGTGGATGCTGAGAACAGATTGAGGTGGGAGACACCATGTAAAGGGGGTTGGGAGACACCATGTAAAGGGGGTTGGGAGACACCATGTAAAGGGGGTTGGGAGACACCATGTAAAGGGGGGTTGGGAGTAGAGGCTGATTAATTATGGCCGATTTCAAGTTTTCATAAATTCGGTAATCTGTATTTTTGGACGCCGATTATGGCCGATTACATTGCATTCCACGAGGAAAATGCGTGGCAGGCTGACCACCTGTTACACGAGTGCAGCAAGGAGCCAAGGTAAGTTGCTAGCTAGCATTAAACTTATCTTATAAAAAACAATCAATCTTCACATAATCACTAGTTAAATAAACATGGTTGATGATATTTCCAGGTTAACTAGCTTGTCCTGCGTTGCATATAATCAATGCGGTGCCTGTTACTTTATTATCGAATCACAACCTATTGATTTATGATTTAACGAAAGCGCATTCGTGAAAAAAATCACAATCGTTGCACAAATGTACCTAACCATAAGCATCAACACCTTCCTTAAAATCAATACAACACAAGTATATATTTTTTTAAACCTGCATATTTAGTTAAAATAAATTCATGTTAGCAGGCAATATTAACTAGGGAAATTGTGTCACTTCTCTTGCGTTCATTGCACACAGAGTCAGGGTATATGCAACAGTTTGGACAGCCTGGCTCGTTTCGAACTAATTTGCCAGAATTTTACATAATTATGACATAACATTAAAGGTTGTGCAATGTAACAGCAATAACTTAGACTTAGGGTTGATAAACGTATTGTTTTCGAAATTAGACTTTCCAGATTTGACCATATTAATGAACAATGGCTCGTATTTCTGTGTTTATTATAATTAAGTCTATGATTTGATAGAGCAGTCTGACTGAGAGGTGGTAGGCAGCAGCAGGATCGTAAGCATTCATTCAAACTTGACTGCTTTTGCCAGCAGCTCTTAGCAATGTTTGCTTCACAGCGTTATGCCTATCAACTCAAGCTTATCAACTCCTGAGATTAGGCTGGCAATACTAAAGTGCCTATTATAACATCCAATAGTCAAATGTATATTAAATAAAAATGGTATGGAGAGAAATAGTCGACGCGTCATAATAACTACAACTTAAAACTTCTTAACTGGGAATATTGAACCACTAGCTTTCATATGTTCTCATGTTCTGGGCAAGGAACTTAAAACTTTTTTTTTTACATGGCACATATTGCACTTCTACTTTCTTCTCCAACACCGTTTTTTTTGCATTATTTAAACCAAATTGAGCATGTTTTATTATTTGTTTGAGACTAAATAGATTTTATTTATGTATTATATTAAGTTTTAAAAAGTGTTCATTGATGTATTGTTGTAATTGTCATTATTACACAAACACACACACAGTCCGATTAATCGGTATCACTTTTTGGTCCTCCAATAATTGGTATCGGCGGTGAAAAATCATAATCAGTGGACCTCTAGTTGAGGTAAGGGGGCTTGAGAGACGACACCGCTGTCATGACGTTCTGTTGGTGAGGTTTATGACCCCCATAAATACCTTTCCCCCTTTTCTCTCTCTACAGATTTGACTCTTGGAAAGTCCTTTGTTAACATAGAGAGAGTATGGTAACATCAAAAGGTTGGGAACGGAACAATATTTCTGGAATCCAACCAGTTGAATGTATCTGTTGGTACTTAAAGAATATGATGTCAGATCAGTTGTTGTCTGAAACATTATTACTGATGATAGGACGACAAACTGTATCTTGGAAAGTCTACACATTCTAGTTATCGGATTCACATGGAATTGTTGTGCAATTTAAATGTTTAAATATGAAACTCTTTGTGAAAAAATAAAATGTAATTTTAGCTTCTAAATTAGAGAATTGTTTTCATAAGTAAACTCTGCTCACTCAGTGGCCCCCGCCCAATTGAACAGACATTGGTTGTGAACTAGGAAACACGCCCTTCTCTCCACCACTACAAAAGCCCATTGACGAGAGTCAACCTGGTGTTCCCGATGACGTGAGGACTGCTGTCCATACATTTAAAAGAGCTAATATCAACTACAGAACTAAGCCAACCTCAGCATGAGCTCTGGTTGCGAATGGTTGAACGACTACAACCTAACAAAATCATCATTGTGTTCCCGATGACGTGAGGATTGATGTCCATACGTTTAGAAGAGCGAATTTCAACGTGGAGGTGACGTCGACACGCTGGAAGGATGAATTTCGACTATACCAGCCAGAATATAGCATGAGCTTATAGTATGGCAACTTGATTTGAACTTTGAACTCTTATTCACTAAAGAAGTGATACATCCTAGACGTTGAGTTAGCAGCAGCAGCTGTAAACGTGGGCTAGGAAAGGACGGACAATCTCTTCAGAAAGACAGGGTACTACAAGAGAACCATTCTACCACACGACGATGGTAGTACTACAACATATCCGTTCTACCACAATACATATTCTTCCAAGGACAAGGGATATCTCTGCTGGGCAACCCAGCCTTCCATCTACGACTAATCTATCGAAGCGCAGCTCAGAGTAAATATTTATTTTATTTTCCTTTTCCAAATGGGTGGCAATTTAGAATGCATTAGATTCTGTATTTACGATAGCATAGCTTCATGAGGTCCTATAGAGACCCAATCCGTTGGTTTCTCAGTCTTCTCGTGCTTTCATTCAAACTCAACCCCCTTTCTTTGTGTAACCAGCCGCCATGACGTTTTCTTGTATGACATAATTAGTAATCAATGTATGATCCATCCTGTGTATATGTAATTCTGTGTGATTATTTAGGTATTTAGTAAATAAATAATTAAACCAAATTTTCTACTGCTGATTCAACTTGTTAGCCACGGTTTGTGACGATAACCAAGAATTTTACGATATTCAGATGTGACAGCTATTGATATAAAAGATTCCCAGGTCTTTAAGAGTTTATAAATATTATTCCGTGGTGCCCAGATTTCCTAGTTAATTACATTTACATGATTAGTTTAATCAGGTAATATTAATTACAGAGAAATGATTTTATAAAATATCATGTCATATCACTTAATCTGGCATAGCAAAGACACGACACCGAGCAGGTGTCGACCCCCTACGACACCACGTAGGGGGGAGACGACACTGCGTAGGGGGACAAACAGGAGGATAAGGGAGACCATGCCACAGGGAGTTGATAGGAACAACTTGGGTCTTGGGAGTTGTAACAATGTGGTAGAAGTCCAGAAGTGCCTCAGATGTTAAGTCTGCAGAGCATTGATCTATTTTAAAAAACACTAAGTAGAAGGCTCTGTCCACGAGTAGACAACTCACCGTGTGAGCAGGAACTGGGAGCTGTGGGAGGCCATGGGATTGCTCTCGGCCACGCCGACCGAGTTGGCGCTGGGAGGTGGGATGGTGGCACTGATGTTGCCGCCGGGGTTAGAGCGTCGTGTGGCGTTCCTGGCCGTCTCCAGCTGCTGGCGGGCCGCCTGGGCCTGCTGGCGCTCCAGCTGCAGCTGCATCTGTAGCTGCTGCAGCTGAGACGCAGACGGGCCCGATGAGTTGAGCTGGCCACCCGCCGAGCGCCGCACGCCCGACAGCTGAGACAATAGCTCTATGGGGAGGGGAGATGAAGAGATATATTTTGAGATAATTTTGGTGACAGTCAAATGAACATTCTCCAGTATAGACACGCTGTTGGGAGACACCACACTACTGTAGGGGTGTCACAGTGCTTTGGACAAGAGACATTACACAGTGGTTGTACTGGTTATACTTCACTGGAGACAGGAGACATTCAGTCTCATGGAGAGAGATTTTTACTTATTTTATGTCAAATGACTCCATGGGTAACCAAGTACATAGGAGCCACAAGAGGGGAGAAACTATAGAATCTCTATCCATTTCTATGAGGAAGACCCTGTTTGTAGTTATACTGACAGACAGACTGGTCAGACCAGGTGTACTGCTCACCTGCTATAGGGTCCATGGCTTCCCTGTTACTGGGGGAGTAAGAGGAACTCTGTGAGGAAGAGAGCCCCCCAGTGGAGCTGCTAGTAAAGTGCATGTTGGTCCTGCGTGCCCTAGGACCGCCCAGCCCACGACCGTGGTGGAACATTCGACGCACATGCCGGACGCCACTGGACTCATCGTAAAACACAGTGGGTTAAGGAGTACAGACCAAGGGGCTCGCAAGTAACTGGAATAGTAACATCCACAGACGTGTATAGTTGTCGCATCCACAAAGGTAGGTAGGCACATACACAGCAGACACACACACACACACACACACACACACACACACACACACACACACACACACACACACACACACACACACACACACACACACACACACACACACACGAGCTGCGTAAAAGGATATTAAGTCTCTAGGTGCTCTGTGTTCAAGTGTGAGATGAGCAGCAAAGTCGTCAGTCACGTGATTGGGGTCCCCGCCCGGCAACGCAGCACATATTGGACAGATCTGAAATTAAGCAGTAAGCACCCTCTGGATATATTCAACTGACCATTCACAAGCATCAGTTGTCAAATCATTATTTGAGAATTGCATTAATGCTTCCATGAGCCCTGGAATCAAATGTGGATGTATGAGATGGCATTGGATGCAATGTTTCCCCTAGATTTTTAGAGGTGGTAAACACCAAAACATTCTATTGAAAGAAATGGAGGCCACATTTTTTCAGGCAGAATAGCAACAGGGCAGGACTGAGGGACCAGGCTGTCTTGTTTTAGTGATGCTAGATGAAACACTAGGATGATATCCCCCACTTACCACCTCTGTGGAAGTCTCTGCATGGTCTGAGGTGACATGCTCCTGTAGGGATGTCTCTGTGTAGCCCATTTTACCACAGTAAGGACAGGAAAAGCTCTGGGGCTGCTCTACTGAGAACGCCTCGCCGCCGTAATACAGGTCTGCAAAGCAAAACCATCCATCTTTAGAGTCACATTAATAATAATCGCCATAATACAAAACCTCATATCGAATAATAATCATATTGAATTTGTTGAGCACATTTCACATGCTCAAAGTGCGTAAGGTAGAAAACAAAGACAAAAATACATTTAAAATTCACCATGCAAAAACACTGAAAGCAAAAGGATCAACAAAAATCTAATTAATAATAACATTAAGTGCGAAGAGATTTCCGGACCACATGACCTGACCAGGAAGAACAACAAGATAGCCCTGCTGGGCCACCTGACCAGGAAGAACTACAAGATAGCCCTGCTGGGCCACCTGACCAGGAAGAACTACAAGATAGCCCTGCTGGGTCACGTGGGCAGAAAAAAAACTCCTGTCCCTTCTCATAATGTAACATGTTTAATCTGCAGACTGCAGATGTCTTTACCAAAGTTTACCCTGGTTAATCTACACTGCAGATGTCTTTACCAAAGTCTACCCTGGTTAATCTACACTGCAGATGTCTTTACCAAAGTCTACCCTGGTTAATCTACACTGCAGATGTCTTTACCAAAGTCTACCCTGGTTAATCTACACTGCAGATGTCTTTACCAAAGTCTACGCTGGTTAATCTACACTGCAGATGTCTTTACCAAAGTCTACCCTGGTTAATCTACACTGCAGATGTCTTTACCAAAGTCTACCCTGGTTAATCTACACTGCAGATGTCTTTACCAAAGTCTACCCTGGTTAATCTACACTGCAGATGTCTTTACCAAAGTCTACCCTGGTTAATCGACACTGTAGATGTCCTTACCAAAGTCTACCCTGGTTAATATACACTGCATGGCGTGCTCCGACGTGTGTCTCGTTGTGGTAGCTCCGCTCTCGTAGCACGATGCGCACAGGTCGTAGTCGTAGCAAATTAAACACTTGTACCGGCGCCCTCTGAAGTTCCCTTTTAAACACGCATCACAGCTCACACCTGCAAAACAAGGGGGAGGATTCAATGTCAAAATGTACAGGCTAATAGCCCATTAAGGTGGTGCAGTAGGACACTGTGTGCAGACAGTCAGAAAGAGAGGCTGGATGACATTGGCACTAACCCACAAATGTGAATGGAGAGGAATTTTTCAAATCCACCGAACATCAATGGCAGGTCATTAATGAATGTCAGTGTGTGTGTGTGTGTGTGTGTGTGTGTGTGTGTGTGTGTGTGTGTGTGTGTGTGTGTGTGTGTGTGTGTGTGTGTGTGTGTGTGTGTGTGTGTGTGTGTGTACCTGGCTAGAACAGAATAATAGGGTCCCATCTTGTCCAGTTCTCATGCATTTGTACGTAATCATTTGCATTTGTTGTTGCAAATGCAAAACAGGCCTTTATATCACAGTGCAGTAAATTAAGCAGGCCTAAACAGCAGATGGACAGACGAGATAAGGAGAAAAGAAACAGAGTGTATAGACAGAGTGAAAATTAAAATAAACACAAAACTGTCATCTAGCTGTCCCTTCGTGGTTTTTTCTCGATCATTTCACGTGGTGATTGCAGTGATACTGTACTGATACACATACTGTAGATTCCTCCTTCCAACAGGCACTATGTAAACTGCTATAACCAGCACCTCAACTTTGTTAGTGCTGCTGAAATGAGACCATTTCACTGCTGTCATAAAGCCAAGGCATTTGACAGTTTGTAAATTCAGAGCGGTTCGCTCTTGGAGCACACACTGGATGCTCTGGCTGAGGAATAGGGTTGATCTGAGTGTTCTGACCTAACAATGGCAGTCAAGCACCCAAGCTAACTTGCTAAAGTTGGCTAGCTTGCCAGCTACTTCCAGACACAAATGAGAGAACACCTCACTGACAATTTTACTCGCCCTAGTTAGGCTGTTTTCATGTCATCTAGAGTAAGGGTTCCTCCAGACGAGAGCACTCAGAAATCAGAGTAGGGCTCCCGAGTGGCGCAGCGGTCTAAGGCACTGCATCTTAGTGCTAGAGCCGTTAGAACCTGGAATCGAACCAGGGTCTGTAGTATCACAACCGGCCGTGATTGGGACTCCCATAGGGCGGCGCACAATTGGCCCAGCATCGTCCTGGTTAGGCCATCAATGTAAATAAGAATTTGTTCTTAACTGACTTGCCTAATTAAATAAAGGTTCAATAAAATAATAGCCAGAATTAATTTACGAACGCACCCACAGTCAGACATTTCTGAGAACTTCTGTACTGATTTATCATTAAATTGTCTGGATTCTCCAAATTGAGAATTTGCCCTTGCTCTGTGATGACAACAGCCCTTGACTTCCCATTCTTGATGCCAATAAAGCACTAATGGAAAAAAATGACACCAAATAATTTAGTTACACCCCTTGCTACACTACTCAAATGGTTTTCAGATGCCTGGTGTCTGTCACACCTATGGGTGTCTATGCAATGCTTGTCTGGACTCTGGATAAAGGTGTTCTGCTTAGGCCTATTTGGAACTGCATGCCATTTTGACATAGCTATGGAGGGACAGTGACTGAGAACACTTTCACCATACACTGACAGGCCTTCCTTCATAAGTGCACAGATCCTTAGTTAGTTAACGTTATAGGAGAAACAAAATCCAGACCTGGCTATTCATCCAGACCTAATATGACGTAGTCCAACAAGTGCAGCAAGCCAGACAGATGTCCAAGTAGCTATCAAGTAGGTTGATGCCGGGTGTTCTCCAAAACCGTGCTCCAACAGGGTCAACTTAACTAGCTAGCTAACTTATACTAGTTAGTCGATTCACTCTGTTTGCAGTTAGCTAGCATACTCTACGGATCCAATGAGTTAGCTAATTAGCTAAAGAATTTAACCATAACACCGGTAGCTAGATAACGTTAATTAAGTGAAGGTGGAAGACGGGCGAACTAGTTAGTAAACTAGGTAGCAGCTAGCTAGCTGCCTGGTTAAGTTTGGGCCACTGTGACTGAGGCCTCAAACTACCTTGATGACAGTGCATTCAGTGACCAAACCCTTCTTGGGTGGCATGGAGTATTTCAGCACTTAGTCCAGTTAAATAATTTGTTAACTAAACTACCTACGAAAACAATGTGGCCATACCAACACACACCACGCATTCACCCTTCCTAAAAAAGGCCAGTCTGGAAACTTAACTACTAGGCTAACGACGTTGTCATTGAAGAAAGCTAGTTAGCCAACGTCCTAGCTATAGCAACTGGCTGTCGGACCATCACATTAGCTAGCTACGTTAGATAGCAAGCTACCTAGCATTAGCTAACTCGCTAGAATATGAAACCACCGCTCACTAGAAGTATTACTTCTTTGAAACATGACTGTTCATAAATACGGAGACTGTCGTTATCAAGAATCAGCCTGCTTCTACTCAGCAATCAGGAGGTTGAAAAAATTCATGGTGGCCGCCATCATGAGCCCTGTCCAATGCATTGCAATACAAAACATGGCAACCCACTGACCAACCCCAGGAAGCTAATGTTAGCTATGGACGTCTGTTTTTCACTTACCCTCATGTCGGGACATCCTACAGACGATGACACAGCCCCCTCCTCGGCCTCCCTAGCACGGATCACGCAGAAAATATACAGCTTTTAAGAGATAAACCTGGGACGCGATTTCTATTTCGTATTTTCTCTTTAAGATGGATCCTGAGCTTACAGTTCTGTGCTTCCCCCTCCCTGGCTGTCACGAAGAAGTACTGAGACAGAGAATTCGCAGTCTGCTGAAGAAACACTAGGGGGTGCCCTTCACAATAATGTGGTTGTTCAACTGAAGAGGTAAAAAAAAAAAATCTGCCTATAGAAATAGAATCCATTTTATGATTCAGCCACTATTCAAAAGGTGAGACAAGAAAGCTATTTTCCCAATGCAATCCCTGACTAGTTTGATGTAAAAAAAAATATATATATACATATAGTACCAGTAAAAGTTTGGACACACCTACTCATTCAAGGGTTTTTCTTTATTTGTTTGAACTATTTTCTACATTGTAGAATAATAGTGAAGACGTCAAAGTAACCACCCTTTGCCTTGATGACAGCTTTGCACATTCTTGGCATTCTCTCAACCAGCTCTGCCTGGAATGCTTTTCCAACAGTCTTGAAGGAGTTCCCACATATACTGAGCACTTGTTGGCTGCTTTTCTCTCAATCTGCTGTCCAACTCATCCCAAACCATCTCAATTGGGTTGAGGTCAGGTGATTGTGGAGGCCAGGTCATCTGATGCAGCACTCCATCACTCTCCTTCTTGGTCAAATAGCCCTTACACAGCCTGGAGGTGTGTTTTGGGTCATTATCCTATTGAAAAACAAATGATAGTCCCACTAGGCGCAAACCAGATGGGATGGCATATCGCTGCAGAATGCTATGGTAGCCATACTGGTGAAGTGTGCCTTGAATTGTAAATAAATTACAGACAATGTCACCAGCAAAGCACCCCCACACCATCACATCTGACATCTCCTCCTCCATGCTTCACGGTGGGAACCACGTGTGCGTAGATCATCCTTACTCCTACTCTACGTCTCACAAAGACACGCCGGTTGGAACCAAAAATCTCACATTTGGACTCATCAGACCAAAGGACAGATTTCCACCGGTCTAATGTCCATTGGTCGTGTTTCTTGGCCAAAACAAGTCTCTTCTTCTTATTGGTGTCCTTTAGTAGTGGTTCTTTGCAGCAATTCGACCTTGAGGCCATGATTGGGAGTCCCATAGGGCGGTGCACAATTGGCCCAGCGTCGTCCGGGTTTGGCCGGGGTAGGCCATTATTGTAAATAAGAATTTGTTCTGAACTGACTTGCCTAGTTAAATAAAGGTTAAATAAAAAAAAGGTCTGATTCACACAGTCTCCTCTGAACAGTTGATATTGAGATCTGTCTGTTACTTGAACTCTGTGAAAAATTTATTTGGGCTGGAATCTGAGGTGCAGTTAACTCTAATGAACTTATCCTGTGCAGCAGAGGTAACTCTGGGTCTTCCTTTCCTGTGGCGGTCCTCATGGGGGCCAGTTTCTTCATAGCGCTTGATGGTTTTTGCGACTGCACTTGAAGGAACTTTCAAAGTTCTTGAAACGTTCCGGATTTACTGAACTTCATGTCTTAAAGTAATGACGGACTGTCGCTTCTCTTTGCTTATTTCAAATCAAATCAAATCAAATCGTATTGGTCACATACGCATGGTTAGCAGATGTTAATGCGAGTGTAGCGAAATGCTTGTGCTTCTAGTTCCGACTATGCAGTAAAATCTAACAAGTATTCTAACAAACAACACAACAACTACCTTATACCAAATAGGGCCATCTTCTGTATACCACCCCTACTTTGTCACAACACAACTGATTGGCTCAAATGCATTAAGAAGGAAAGAAATTCCACAAATGAACTTTTACCAAGGCACACCTGTTAATTGAAATGCATTCCAGGTGACAACCTCATGAATCTGTTTGAGAGAATGCCAAGAGTGCGCAAAGCTGTCATCAAGGCAAAGGGTAGCTACTTTGAAGAATCTCAAATAAACACTTTTTTGGTTACTACATGATTCCGTATGTGTTATTACATAGTTTTGATGTCTTCACTATTATTCTACAATGTAGACCTGACTGGGGCAAAGGTTCACCTTCCAACATGACAATGACCCTAATCACACAGCCAAGACAACTCAGGAGTGGCTTTGGGAGAAGTCCCTGAATGTCCTTGAGTGGCCCAGCCAGAGCCATGACTTGAACCCCATCGAACATCTCTGGAGAGACCTGAAAATAGCTGTGCAGCAATGCTCCCCATCCAACCTGACAGAACTTGAGAGGATCTGCAGAGAAGAATTGGAGAAACTCCCCAAATACAGTTGTGCCAAAGCTTGTAGAAGACTGGAGGCTGTAATCACTGTCAAATGTGCTTCAACAAAGTACTGAGTGCAGGGTCTGAATACTTATGTAAATGTGATATTTCCGTTTTTTTCTAAAAACCTGTTTTTGCTTTGTAATTTTGTAGATTGGGTGTAGATTGATGAGGGAAAAACAGTTGAATCAATTTTAGAATAAGGCTGTAAACTAACATACTTTACAAGGGCACTGTACATCCCTGTTAGTGAGCATTTCTCCTTTGCCAAGATAATCCATCCACCTGACAGTTGATTAAACAGCATGATCGTTACACAAGTGCACTTTGTGCTGGAGACAATAAAAGGCCACTCTAAAATGTACAGTTTTGTCACACAACACAATAACACAGATGTCTCACGTTTTGAGGGAGCGTGCAATTGGCATCCCGAAAGCAGGAAAATCCTGTTGTTGCCAGAAAATTGAATCTTAATTTCTCTACCGTCAAATCAAATCAAAGTTTATTTGTTACGTGCACCGAATACAACAGGCGTAGGTAGACCTTACAGTGAAATGCTTACTTACAGCCTCTAACCAATAGTGCAAAAAAAGGTATTAGGTGAACAATAGGTAAGTAAAGAAATAAAAACAACTGTAAAAAGACAGTGAAAAACAGTAGCAAGGCTATATACAGTAGTGAGGCTATAAAAGTAGCAAGGCTACATACAGACACTGATTAGTCAGGCTGATTGAGGTAGTATATATATTCATGTCATTTAGCAGATGCTCTTATCCAGAGCAATTTGCAAATGCAATTAGGGTAAAGCGGGCACATTGGCAGATTTGTCACCTAGTCGGCTCAGGGATTCAAATCAGCGACCTTTTGTTTACTGGCCCAACACGCTTAACCTCTAGGTGTAAGGAGTGGAGCAGATACGGGGAGTCAAACATTTAATAGGGAACAGACATAGAACAAGACAGGAATAGCGCCAGAACACGGGTAACATGGACATATGACAATCCCGAAGCAGGGAATAGAGCTTGAGAACAGACATATAGTAATTGAGTCCAAGTGAGTCCAATGATCGCTGATGCGCGTGATGGGGGGGAAGGCAGGTGTGCGTATTGATGGTGACTTGAGTGCGTAATGCTGGAGATCCGAGCGCCAGGGGGAGGAAGAGCGGGAGCAAGCAATGACACTAGGCTACCTGCCTCCATCTATGTATGTACAATATATATATATATATATATACACTGCTCAAAAAAATAAAGGGAACACTTAAACAACACAATGTAACTCCAAGTCAATCACACTTCTGTGAAATCAAACTGTCCACTTAGGAAGCAACACTGATTGACAATAAATTTCACATGCTGTTGAGCAAATGGAATAGAGAACAGGTGGAAATTATAGGCAATTAGCAAGACACCCCCAATAAAGGAGTGGTTCTGCAGGTGATAACCACAGACCACTTCTCAGGTCCTATGCTTCCTGGCTGATGTTTTGGTCACTTTTGAATGCTGGCGGTGCTTTCACTCTAGTGGTAGCATGAGACGGAGTCTTACAACCCACACAAGTGGCTCAGGTAGTGCAGCTCATCCAGGATGGCACATCAATGCGAGCTGTGGCAAGAAGGTTTGCTGTGTCTGTCAGCGTAGTGTCCAGAGCATGGAGGCGCTACCAGGAGACAGGCCAGTACATCAGGAGACGTGGAGGCGGGCGTAGGAGGGCAACAACCGAGCAGCAGGACCGCTAGGAGCAGGAGGAGCACTGCCAGAGCCCTGCAAAATGAACTCCAGCAGGCCACAAATGTGCATGTGTCTGCTCAAACGGTCAGAAACAGACTCCACGAGGGTGGTATGAGGGCCCGACATCCACAGGTGGGGGTTGTGCTTACAGCCCAACACCGTGCAGGACGTTTGGCATTTGCCAGAGAACACCAAGATTGGCAAATTCGCTACTGGTGCCCTGTGCTCTTCACAGATGAAAGCAGGTTCACACTGAGCACATGTGACAGATGTGACAGAGTCTGGAGATGCCGTGGAGGACGTTCTGCTGCCTGCAACATCCTCCAGCATGACTGGTTTGGCGGTGGGTCAGTCATGGTGTGGGGTGGCATTTCTTTGGGGGGCCGCACAGCCCTCCATGTGCTCGCCAGAGGTAGCCTGACTGCCATTAGGTACCGAGATGAGATCCTCAGACCCCTTGTGAGACCATATGCTGGTGCGGTTGGCCCTGGGTTCCTCCTAATGCAAGACAATGCTAGACCTCATGTGGCTGGAGTGTGTCAGCAGTTCCTACAAGAGGAAGGCATTGATGCTATGGACTGGCCCGCCCGTTCCCCAGACCTGAATCCAATTGAGCACATCTGGGATATCATGTCTCGCCCCATCCACCAACGCCACGTTGCACCAGACTGTCCAGTAGTTGGCGGATGCTTTAGTCCAGGTCTGGGAGGAGATCCCTCAGGAGACCATCCGCCACCTCATCAGGAGCATGCCCAGGCGTTGTAGGGAGGTCATACAGGCACGTGGAGGCCACACACACACTACTGAGCCTAATTTTCACTTGTTTTAAGGACATTACATCCAAGTTGGATCAGCCTGTAGTGTGGTTTTCCACTTTATCAACCCAGACCTCCATGGGTTGATAAATTTGATTTCCATTGATAATTTTTGTGTGATTTTGTTGTCAGCACATTCAACTATATAAAGAAAAAAGTATTTAATAAGAATATTTCATTCATTCAGATCTAGGATGTGTTATTTTAGTGTTCCCTTTATTTTTTTGAGCAGTGTATATATATATACTGTATATGTATATGTTTTGTATGCAAGGTGTATGTGAGTTTTCTGCTATAAGGAGTAGTGCCCCATTGCAGGATCCATGGATCGTGCCCAATGATCATCACTCCATCACTCTTTCTCCACCTCGGCCTCTTACATTGGTGGCAGCAGTGGGATGGCCTTTGAAGGAGTTTACCCATTGGCATGGGCTTGGTTCAAATGGGAGGAAAGTTTGAGAGAGAGGGGTAATTCTGTAACATGATGTATGTGAGAATACTACTGCCTATGCCCAGGATAGTTCTCTCACATTTGCACCACAGGATCCATAAATGCCCCTTACATTTCACTCTCTCTCCACACTAACCTGTTACATACATTATACCATAGACATTGGTCAGTATAGGGGTATCTTCCATTACTGAGCGATGGAGACCACCCCACCTAATTCATCTACAATTTAGCGGAAACACTGGAAATGGTAGGTCACTAAAATAATAAAAAACATTTGTATACAAGTTCAAAGAGTACATAAGCCGTCTGATATACAAAACTGCCCAAACATATGTAACTTCATTTTGTTTATTTTTTAAATACTGCAGTCCTTACCAAATCAATGTTAATGGTAACCATTTTAAGACAACATTGAATTATTTAATGTTTCCTTGAGCATATAAAATGAATATCAAGTTAATGTCTTAAAGCCTTAAGAGGCTTCTAATACTTCACTGTTTAACACAGATCACGTCCGTCATGTGGTGTCAGCCAACTATAGTGCATTTCTACAGACAACCGCAGCAGTTCAATTCAACATTCCTACATGCATTATTATCCACATCATTCCTTTATACTGAAGGCAAAAGCATGCTGAAATTCAATATACAGCCTTTTCTTTGTAGATTAAAAAAATCATTCCATAACACGGCATGTCAGTTAATGGGTTAATTAAGCAATAAGGCACGAGGGGGTGTGGTATATGGCCAATATACCACGTCTGAGGGCTGTTCTTATGCACGACACAACACACAGTGCCTGGATACAGCCCTTAGCCGTGGTATATTGGCCATATACCACAAACCCCCAAGGTTCCTTATTGCTATTATGAACTGGTTACCAATGTAATTAGAGCAGTAAAAATAATGTTTTGTCATACCTGTGGTATACGGTCTGATATACCACTGATGTCAGCAAATCAGCATTCAGGGCTCGAACCACCCAGTTTATAATGAGAGATAAATATTTTCACTAAGATTACAGCCTCTTCAATTGTATATGACAGAGGTGGGATATTATCAAATAAAGCAGCAGCCTCAACCAAGTTTTGGCACTGAATAGCTAAATCAAATCAAATTTGATTTACTCATCCATTTCTCTGCAAATGTTGTATTTGGCAATAAAAAACTGGGGTGCCTTTTCAGTTGTACACAACATATTTTGGTATACAAAAGTGAAAAGTTCTTAATGCTAAAACAACTCTGCACTATGAAATAACCTTATGTTCCTTGAAAGTCAATTTGAATACAATCATTGTGCAAATGATTGATTTTAACATGTTTCTAATCCATTTCTTAAGATATGAAATAGTTCTTACAAAGGGAGTGTAAAACCCAGTTAATAAGATACAATAATAAGGCATTCTCCTTAGAAGTTGTAATAAAGGTTACATTTATGACCGCCTGGAAAATGTGTCCAACCCGTTCTCCAGATACTGTAGACTTACTTAATCAATATTGAAAATCAACCTAGATCGATTCTTCAGTCTATGTTCTGCCACCAAAGCAGCATGATGATTACCAGAACACATAATGACCTACTATCCTTATTCTGCCAATTGTTATGAATTAATTTACAAACTGGTAAATTAATACTGGGAACACTTGGAGGCCATTTTGTAGTTATAACATGGTATAATGGAAGCCATCCAATGAAGCTACTTGTGTGAGTTATGAAATGGGAATGTGCAGTAGTAAACTCTGATTTCACATGTACTTTAAATACTTGTAGGCATGTTGTTCCAATGTACCGAGTCAATATGGTTGTACATCGTTTAATAAATCAGTCACATGCAATAAAGCCAGGCAGAGTATCTCCAGTACAGAAGGTGAAACCACATAGCTCCTCTCAGCAATTTCACAGTCCAACAGGGTCACAACGACAGAGGAGCTCCACAGTTAGGATCCTTCCTGGATCTTTGACTGTGATTGGTCGTTCCGTGGCTGCTCCTCTTGTGCCTCTTTCTGATTGGCGGGGTTGTTGCAGTTGCTGTTCTTGCTGTTGTCAGCATTGCCGTGACTGCCAGCGCTGCCCAATCGTGACGAAGCCACCACGGCCTTTACTGCAGCCTGTCAACGAAAACACAAAACAAAACACAGTATATCATTCATTGACACAGTTTAGGATTCATGTGTATGCCCACTCTGACTATGCTGATGAATCTAGGTATTATAGCAATCATGTAAAACCAGCAAAAAAAGAAACATCCCTTTTTCAGGACCCTGTCTTTCAAAGATAATTAGTAAAAATCCAAATAACTTCACAGATCTTCATTGGAAAGGGTTTAAACACTGCACCTGTGGAACGGTCGTTAAGACAAACAGGTTACTGACTGTAGGCATTAACGTCACAGTTATAAAAACTTAGGACACTAATGAGACCACATGTAACAACACCTGCACAGGATCGGTACATCCGAACATCACACCTGCGGGACAGGTACAGGATGGCAACAACAACTGCCCGAGTTACACCAGGAACGCACAATCCCTCCAACAGTGCTCAGACTGTCCACAATAGGCTGAGAGAGGCTGGGCTGAGGGCTTGTAAATGTAGGCCTGTAAGGCAGGTCCTCACCAGACATCACCGGCAACAACGTCGCCTATGGGCACAAACCCACCGTCCCTGGACCAGACAGGACTGGCAAAAAGTTCTCTTTACTGACGAGTTGCGGTTTTGTCTAACCAGGGGTGATGGTCAGATTCGTGTTGATCGTCGAAGGAGTGAGCGTTACACTGAGGCCTGTACTCTGGAGCAGGATCGATTTGGAGGTGTAGGGCCCGTCATGGTCTGGGGCGGTGTGTCACAGCATCATCGGACTGAGCTTGTTGCCATTGCAGGCAATCTCAACGCTGTGCATTACAGGGAAGACATCCTCCTCCCTTATGTGGTACCCTTCCTGCAGGCTCATCCTGACATGACCCTCCAGCATGACAATGCCACCAGCCATACTGCTCGTTCTGTGCGTGATTTCCTGCAAGACAGGAATGTCAATGTTCTGCCAAGGCCAGCGAAGAGCCCGGATCTCAATCCCATTGAGCATGTCTGGGACCTTTTGGATCGGAGGGTGAGGGCTAGGGCCATTCCCCCCAGAAATGTCCGGGAACTTGCAGGTGCCTTGGTGGAAGAGTGGGGTAACATCTCACAGCAAGAACGGGCAAATCTGGTGCAGTCCATGAGGAGGAGATGCACTGCATTACTTAATGCAGCTGGTGGCCACACCAGATACTGACAGTTACTTTTGATTTTGACCCCCCTTCCCACCTTTGTTCAGGGACACATTATTCCATTTCTGTTAGTCACATGTCTGTGGAACTTGTCCAGTTTATGTCTCAGTTGTTGAATCTTGTTATTTTCATACAAATATTTACACATGTTAAGTTTGCTGAAAATAAACGCAGTTGACAGTGAGAGGACGTTTCTTTTTTTGCTGAGTTGATGTTTGTCTTGCTTGCATTCAAAAGGATCTTGACACAACTACACAATCACGACTTTAAAAATCAATAAATTAGACAAGGTACTACTTGCCCTCAATCACCGTACAAAATCCTATTGAGAAACGTTGTTTTGCATCTACCTTGAGTTTTCGGCGTGCATTGAACTCCTGCAGTTTCTTCTGAGCGGTGTCCATATGGGCTGAGTTAACTGCCTTCCCAGTCACCCAGGGGTGCTCCAGCGCTTGCAAGGTCGTCAGCCGTTTATTTGGATCCTGGACAATTAGCTTTCTCACCTACAGGACAGCAGTACGTAAGTAACTGGGTCACTGAGACTGAATTTATTATTTTCTTGGTTTCTGTCCACATAACAAGTCGGCCCAGTTCATAATGGACACACTCACACATAAGTCAGAATGCCCTGCATTTCTAGTTACCCTCCTTTTTTACATTATTTGATACATTATCAGACACACCAATATTTATTTTATTTAACTAGGCAAGTCAGTTAAGAACAAATTCTAATTTACTATGAAGGCCTAGGAATAGTGGGTTAACTGCCTTGTTCAGGAGCAGAAGACATATTTTGACCTTGTCAGCTCTGGGATTCGATCTCGCAACCTTTTGGTTACTAGTCCAACGCTCTAACCACTAGGCTACCTGCCGCCCCCAACATGGACACACTCACACTGACATTTCACCTGGGAAACATTTCACCTGACCCAGTGGTACAATCACAGATGATCCATTATATTGACCGCTCTAACAATGAAAAGAAACGTCTTCAAAAATGGAAGGCAGTCAGGAGGAGGCAAGATCAGGTGGGACCATTTTAGCCAATGGCACAACTCTGATAGAAAGTGTTTTTTTCCCCAAAGTTGCCGGGATGTCACATGTCCTATTTATATCAGTAAACTTGTAAAAACCTAAGCAGTACGAAACTTCTATTCGATCAAATAAGACACTGCATCTCAGTGCTTGAGGCGTCACTACAGACACCCTGGTTCGAATCCAGGCTGTATCAATCCCAGCCGTGATTGGGAGTCCCATAGGGTGGCGCACAATTGGCCCAGGGTCGTCCGGGTTAGGGTTTGGCCGGGCTAGGCAGTCATTGTAAAGAAGACTTTGACTTGCCAAGTTAAATAAAGGTAACATTTTTTTAAACAAATTTAAATTCAACACTCATTAACCTCCATACAAAACTCATCTCTTGGTGAGCAAAAAAAGAGGAAAAGCACCACTTGCTGGAGAAGACAGATTGTGGGTCCAGTTATGCCTCTCGCTTGCCACTTCCTGTCTTCTACAATGCAGCCAGCAGGTCTCCCACGGAACTAGGTTTTCATTCTCCACCAATTACTGATTTATCAATTACACCTAAGTACCAGGGGAACATTTTTGCCAGCGTGACTGTGGTAACCTGAGAACCCCAGGGGTGTCTTAACTACGAACCAAACAGAAACAAACGGAAGCAAGCGGAACAAAACGGGATGGGGCCAACCTTCATTTGTCCAATAGAAACTCTAGTTTTCATTGAATATTTTGCAACAGACAAAAAGTTTTGCGACAGAATTGGCATCATGAATACACCCCTGGTAAAATCAATAAAACTCACCAGGTCTTTGGCGTTGAAGGACACATTGTCCCACCAGGGGGAGACAAACTCATATTCACAGTTGAGGATCCTCTTGAACATGTACTGGTCCCCTCTTTCATCGAAGAACGGTTCAAAGCCACATAGCCTTTCAGGGAGGATGAAATACGAGGCATACATCAAACACAGACAGCTCCTGTCTATTGATTCAATAGCTGGCTACAGTCTGACAGGATCTGATAGGGGCCTAAGCTACAACTCTATTAGAGGTGCAATCCTCCTTGCACTAAGGCTTTCTAGTCACACACTCTTATTCTCCCAGATTGATGTGCCTTTAAAATATGTTATTTTTACAGTTTAATATTTATTAACTAGTAGTGAGTCTGTATACCAGCGATTCTCCTGAATGCTGTTGCTAACAGTTACACTACCATTTCCTGGTTTGCTGTATAATGGGGAACTCACAACCACATACTGAATCAAATATGTATACCAATCAGTATGTGAAAGAAACAAAATCACTCAGAAGCTATACAACAGGAATGCACCAACACCCTTGGTTCAGAAACCAAAATGGCAGAAAAATACAACTAAAAAGGGTCTGCAATTCCTCAAAGAAAGAACACAACAATTCTTGATGTATTCTTTTTTGCTGCTAACAAATGAACAAAACTGTTGAGTGTAAAAATAACCGATGTCTTTTAATGATGTGATTCTGGGTTCAAGTAAACTTTTGAGGGGCTGGTATCCCTTACAAGATATATGTGATAACTCCCACCGACCACACGTCAACCTCAGGTCCATAAGCACTTCCTCGCAGAATCTCTGGGGCTGGAGGGAGGGGAGGAAGGATAGATAGGGGGGGGAGATGAGAGCAGGATGGAGGGTGGGAGGGAGGGAGGGAGCAAGGGAGGGAGGGGAGGAAGGATAGATAGGGGGAGATGAGAGCAGGATGGAGGGAGGGAGGGAGGGAGGGAGGGAGGGAGGGAGGGAGGGAGGGAGGGAGGGAGGGAGGGAGGGAGGGAGGGAGGGAGGGAGGGAGGGAGGGAGGGAGGGAGGGAGGGAGGGAGGGAGGGAGGGAGGGAGGGGCAGCACAAGGGGGAAGGAGAGAGACAGTGGTGAAAACAGAGTAGGGAATTCGTACTTAGTAATTATTTATCCAAGGAAAAATTTACTATGTAGTATGTGGATAAACATTAAACAATATACACCCTGTCCTCATTGTAAACTTCTCTGCTCAAATCTTGGCAAGTTAAGCATGCAACCAAAACAAGAAACATCTGCTTGGTCTCAAATGGTAATCTCTAATCCTGTAGCTAGCAAATAATATGTTCCAAGTGAATGAAAAAGCATCACAGTAATGGGTTACAACTTACCACAGTATCCTGGTGTACCACAAACAGTCTTCATTGTGACCTGATCATCAATGACCTTCGACAGACCAAAATCAGCTGCAAAATGAAAGAGACAGAGCTATATTATGATGATGCCTCTTTCTGGAAGTCCTAATATCTGGTATTTAGAATAAAATAGTAGAATAGAATACCGGTAGAATAGAAAATAGTAATAGATCATTCCAATAGAACATAATCGTTGGCATAGATTTCCTAACTATGTCTGATCAAGCCAGTTCTGTCTCTGATAGCACAACAGAGTCAATGGATGTTCTTTGGGATAATCGTAGTGAATCCCACAGGGTATTGAGTAACCCCACCAACCTATTTTGAGGGGAGCATCTGGTGCTGCGGTAGCGTATAGGAGGTTCTCAGGTTTCAGGTCTCGGTGCACCACGCCGTTCTCATGCAGGTACTGGATAAAGACAAAGACACAAGGCAACACCATAGCATTCGGGTGGCTGTATGACTCCTACACACATCTTGTGCTATTGATTTGTCTGCTGGTGTGTATGGAGCTGGACTGTTTGAGGATTTTGGGATTCAGCACCGCCGAATGAATCGGTGCCCGCTCCCCCAATTCATTTTCTACAGAGAACCATCATATTCCTGCTTCATAGTGCACTGTTGAAAATGGTCTATGGTTAAACAAAATGCAAAGTTGAATTTTCTTATCATTGCCTATTCTGAGCTGTGTGTGTGTGTCAGTCACCAGATGCCAACCCAATTGAACACTGCTGGAGTGACACCTGAGTAAGCATTTTCCACCACCAACAATTTGTTTTGGTGGAAGAATAAAATCGCATCGCTCCAATAGAGTTCCAGAGACTTGTAGAATCTATGCCAAGGGGCATTGAAGCTCTTCTGGCAGCTAACACCCTATTAACACACTTTATGTTGGAGTTTCCTGTACACTGTGCTATGATACTATGTTCTGGACATACGCATGATTTAAAGTGTGTTTTAAACTATTCTTGGGTTTAGCGAGTACTTTCACCAGTGTTAACACAGTAACTCATCAAACAAGGCTATGTGGGACATAGAAGTCTACACAGTTACAGAAAACAGCAGCACAAGGCAGCTACCTTGATAAGCTGCCCATTGAAAAGACGAGGTGGGATTCAAGTGAGGGAAAGCAATACGTTCAAAGAGTTTGTAGTGTCATGGATAAGGTATAGAGTATAGAGACCTACTCTACGGCTCACTGTCTTGATAATGACATCTGTTTGTAAAGCAACCTATTGTATAACTTATCTTCTGCACACTGTGGGTGGGTTAGTGGTTATGCAAATACCTAGTTTCTTATGTAACATTAAGCTGTTGAAGAACCACATTCCATTCCACTGGAGTGAAAATGCTAAGCATCAAGGTTAGTACTGAATGAGCTATCCTTGTTATGCAACAAAACAGTCATATTTTCTCATTGGGAATGGCTAGGTTGAATAGACCTCGTTCACAGTGAATGAAGGCATCATTTTCTCCCCACACTATGTATTGTGACAACCCCTCGGTGTAATGGCTCTGTGATGTCAGAGGGGAATGCTCCTCTCCTGCACAAAGCTCTATGGAGCTGACACAGATAAGGTGTCCTCTCTCATCTGACAAGTATAGTGTGGGATGGAGGGATGAAGAGCAGGCCGGAGGGAATACAGTTGCCCCCACCATACACACACACATACCACCACAGATATATCAGGTCTCCCACGGCTGCCATAGCACCACACAAAATAAGATTTTCTGGCCAATAGGCCAACGACACAGCTCAGTGTTCTCATTGACAGTGGATCTTTCCAGAGAAAGTAAAGTACATGAGAGGTGGGCGAGATGATGTATTTGGCCAGTGAAGAAAATATTACCTCTCAATCTTAAATCTCAACATCAAGAACCTTACCTAGCCTAATACCGCCTTTTACAGTAAACAACTTAACAAATCTAAAACGTGGTTCCAGATTCTCCGTGTTCAAAAGAATAAACACATTGGGATACTAAGATAACACCAAATGAGAAGCCTATAATAAAGGACTCAAATCTGTCACTAACGGAGTGGGGATTTGCGTGTAGACGTGCCAGTGAGATTGGCCGGACATGAGGCTACCAAGATGCTCCACTGGGACATTAGCTAGATATCCAGATGGCTTTTATCATGTAACAGACAGACTGCAGAAACTCTCCACCGTTTCCGAAGTGGCCGTGTACACTGTAAATACATCACTCCCAATCAACACGGAACAGAAACTTCCACGACGCTTGCTCAACAACACAAGGACACTTTAAAAAGATCTGGAGGCTTCAGAAATCCCGTTTTTTTCCTCCTCAGTCAGCTCGTTGGGAAACCAGCAGCTGTTTCAGACTGCCTTTTCAAACAAGCCCTGAACTGATTTCAATAGACGGCTGTGTTGCAAACTGCCGCACGGGGCGATGTGTGGAGAGTTGGTGACTGAACAAGGGAGAGTTCTTATAGAAATCCTTTGTTTACATGTTGCTTATAAGTGCATTTCACATTACTTTTGGATTATAATTGGATTTTAAGGCTCGTATGAATGTCCTGCTTAATAGAATGTTTGTGTTATCATCGCAAATCAACTGCATTATACTTTAAAAACACTTACAACTTCAACCAGTAAAATGGCTCTTTGGCTAGCCTATATCAATATAGCATTCCAGCTAACAACTGCTGCATCCAAAATAGTTATTTTTCAAAGATCACAACCAAATATAATCTTAGCAACTGTTCAAGCAAGAACCAAAACATCATTGTAAGCCTATGAGAACCCAAAACATGTATTCTGTTTTGAAGTAATAAAAACTCATCTAGGCTATGTTGGAATGGGCGCAGTTGGCAATGGATTTCTTACGGCCGCGCGCATGTGTGCGTGACGTCATTGTGTCGTGTACTGGAAAATCGCACCTTTATTTAACTAGACAAGTTTGTAAATAAGAATTTGTTCTTAATTAACTATGACAGCCTTCCGGGGAACTGTGGGTTAACTGCCTTGTTCAGTGGCAGAACGACAGATTTTTACCATGTCTGCTCAGGGATTCGATCCAATAACCCAGAAAGGGGTCTATGTGTTAAAAAAACACTGTTTAACTATTTAATCTCCTTAGCAACAGCAATCAAACAGAGGATCATGGAATACACTAACATGGGAATGCCTGTTCAACAGGACTCCTAACATGAGGAAGAAGACATATGCCTTGGTGCATGTTGATGAGATGTCAAAGATAGCTATGGTTATGTGATGACTCAAGGAAATCCAGCATACTTGATCCATTTACACTGTTGGTCCAACAATGCTGGTTCAAATGATAGTAAATGTAGGATTTGATTACGGGAAAAGTTTTCTATTGGTGCCATTTTGTTCTGTAAAATGTATAGATAAGGGGACAGGCTGAGTGAATGTGTGATGGTGCCACCCAGCTATGCACGTCAAAAGCATTACAGTATGTCAAGAGTTTGCTAGACATTTATTAGCCTACTTTCTGACAGGTGTCAGAGGAAGGAAGTCAACTTACTGCAACAGCTTCTAATACTTGAATGACAGCATCAGCAGCATCCCGCTCAGTGTAAAAGCCCTTCTCCACAACCCTGAGAGAAAAATATGTTATAATTGTTGCAACAAAGGAATGGTACAGAGTGTGTGTGGGTGCGTGTGACCATTAAGGCAGTTAACTAACCTTTCAAATAGCTCTCCTCCAGTCACAAGCTCCAAGACCAGACTGATCTCTGAAGGGGTCTCAAAGATCTCTTTTAGTTTGATCTGAAAGAAATAAAACAAAATACATAAATTCAGCATCAATAAAAAACATAATAACAATCGTTAATTCTATGCAAGGACAGCACAAAAGTGTGTAGAACCCTTACAATGTTTGGGTGAGAGAGTCGAAGTAGAACACCTATCTCTGTCCTAACTATCTTCTTATCCACCTGCAGAAACAAAACCGAACCGGTTTAAGGAAGAAACATGTACCTGTTGTACTCTGGGTAAAAATATCACACTAAGAATATGAAAACATCCAGTAAGAACTCACTGTTTTCTTCAGTGTTTTCACTGCGTACGGCTTCAGTGTTCCCTTCTGTCGACATCTGCACACCACCGACGTCGCTCCCCTAATTGCAGAGGGAATATACAGTTAAGCTACAAGAACAACTGTCAAGTGGGTAGGGAGTAGCAACACATTGTGCACAACGCCCAAGATACTAACTCCTGGGAAATGGTGAATAGGCTTTGATGTAGTTCTTCTGTACTTCCATTGTGGCTGGGTAGCCTACAGTGGCTACAATCTTAGGGAAAAAAAGAGTTCCAAAAGGGTTCTTTGGCTGTCCCCATAGGAGAACCCTTTTTGGTTCAAGGTAAAAACCATTTTGGGTTCCATGTAGAACTCTCTGTGGAAAGGGTTCCACGTGGAACTGAAAAGGGTACCTGGAACCAAAAATATTTTTTCCAAGGGTTCTCCTATGGACAGCCGAAAAACCCGTTTAGGTTGTTTGAATTGTACTTCCATTATGGCTGGTTAGTACAATTGTCCAAAATAAACTAGGAAAATTCCAACACAATCCCATAGAGCTATGCAGTACAACAATAGTAGGCAGACATGGAGATTAAGCCTATATTCCTTCAGGTTTAAATATTGTCATGTGTTCAGTTGAAATGGGTCAGCAGTTCGTTCACCTGAGCCACTAGCTCTGGGAAAAAAATCCCTGGGCCTCTCAGAGTAGGAGTGCTGATCTAGGATCTGTTTGGCCTTTTAGATCATAATGAATATGATTATATGGACAGGGGGGACCTGATCCTAGATAAGCACTCCTACCCTAAGACAAAGCTAACTAAGATCTACTTTAAATGTATTCAAACATCGTAGTTGTACAAGTAGTACTGTTAATTCTGAATATAATTCCACTTTGCACATATCATATTTTACAGGTACAACCGGTAAAGTGTCAGAGGAGTTGATAATGAGAGTTTAAAGAGAAGATTCCTTTAATGGGTCCAAGAATGCAAGAGGAATACACACTGTCCTGCAGCATGGATGTATATAAAAAGGTAGGCTAAATTCCAATGTGCAAATACATCTAATTTGGCTGCACAGGTTACAATTAGCAGGGAGAGGGAAGAGGCAGAAAGCGAGAGAGTGAGAGATGGGCAGCTTTTGTGTTCAGAGGAAAGCATCTGGGCTCTCAGGTGTCCAGACACCAATATTCACCATTACTACAGAACACTCTCTCCCCCTCTCTCACACCTCCACTCTGCCTCTCTCACACATTCTCTCTCTATTTCAATATACAGTGCATTTGGAAAGTATTCAGACCTCTGCCCTTTTCCCACATTTTGTTACTTTACAGCCTGATTCTAAAATAGATTAAAGAAAATCTACACACCATAATGACAAAGCGAAAACAGGGTTTTGGAAATGTTTAAAAAAGTGTTAAAAATAAAAAACTGAAATACCTTATTTACATAAGAATTCAGATCCTTTGCTATGAGAATGGAAATTGAGCTCAGATACATCCTGTTTCCATTGATCATCCTTGAGATGTTTCTACAACCTGATTGGAGTCCACCTGTGGTAAATGAAATTGATTAGACATGATTTGGAAAGGCACACACCTGTCTATATAAGGTCCCATAGTTGACAGTGCATGTCAGAGCAAAAACTAAGCCATGAGATCGAAGGAATTGTCCGTAGAGCTCCAAGACAGGATTGTGTAGATGAACAGATCCGGGAAAGGGTACAAAAACATTTCTTCAGCATTGAAGGTCCCCAAGAACATAGTGGCCTCCATTATTCTTAAATGGAAGAAGCCTTCATCATTCTTAAATGGTGTCCTTCCTTCCTGAAGGACAACCATCTCTGCAGCACTCCACCAATCAGGCCTTTATGGTAGTGTGGCCAGACGGAAGTCACTCCTCAGTAAAAAGCACATGGCAGCCCGCAAAGCACACGGGGCACAGGTTCAACTTCCAACAGGACAACGACCCTAAGCACACAGCCAAGACAACGCAGGAGTGTCTTCAGGACAAGTCTCTGAATGTCCTTGAGTGGCCCAGCCAGAGCTTGGACTTGAACCCGATCGAACATCTCTGGAGAGACCTGAAAATAGCTGTGCAGCGACGCTCCCGATCCAACCTGACAGAGCATGAGAGGATCTGCAGAGAAGAATGGAAAAAACTCCCCAAATACAGTTGTGCCAAGCTTGTAGTGTCATACACAAGAATACTCTAGGCTGTTATTGCTGCCAAAGGTGCTTCAACAAAGTACTGAGTGTAGGATCTGAATACTTATGTAAATGTGATATTTCATTATTTTTTTATAGATTTGCTACATTTTCGAAAAACCAGCTTTTGCTTTGTCATTATGGGGCATTGTTCCACACCTTTCTCTCTCTCTCTCTGTCTCTCTCTTCTCTTCTCTCTCTTGGCCAGTGGGGAATACCATCACGGCTGGTCCATGTGAACAGACATAAGGCAGGCATGACAGCCAGATCACAGCTTCAATCCAAGCAAAACATCCAAGAGTCTGAGGAGAAAAGCTAGACTTGGACTGTACTCTATCATTGTGCAATGGAGCTCAGGGGCATAAACTAGGCCTATCTGAGCAAATGACGCAAATCAAATAACAATAATTGCAAAATAACATCAAATTGTTATCAGGCTGACTAGATGACCTCATCCTAGCGTACCATCCTCCCTCCTAGGATCCCTCCCTGTAACGTCTACAGTGCCTCATTTTGTTAAATCATTAAATGTTAATGTCGTACAGAACAGAGGGATCTATATTCATGCGTTTGCCCTGCTTGTATGAGACCACTTTACTGCACAACGTTGAAAAGACCCTTAATTGGCAAAGGAGTAAGAGTTTGAAATACACAATGAAGAAGTGAAGAGGAATAGCTATCAACAGTTAGTGCAGTCTAGGCCTGTGTACACACTCCTTTAAAAAAAAAAGAACATTGAAAGCTGATTTGACCTGAACAAAGGGACGTCTTGTATCCTCCATCTTCCTCATGTTATCGTCCGACAAAATATGTCTGAGTCAGTTCTTGAATAAACAACCCATTTATTCCATTCATTTACTCATTCATTTTCATCAATGCATGCCTTAATCCACTTTATAAATCCACCTCCTAATTCAACTTCTTCCTGTATTGTTTCGGTCCTGCTCATTTCATGATTTATGTAACATTGTGTTGAACCTCTCAGCCTTAGCAGAGAAAAGCATTATTTCATCCTGAAGTCATTGTACAGACAGCAGATGAGTGAAGATGCTGGTTCGTTTAGCTTGGAAAGATGACACCCTGAGAATGAAGCTTTTTGTTGCTGTCAGTTCTAGTGCTAAGCTGTACAGAGACTGGCAACAGAGATCTACACATCCAGTAAACTGGACAGAGATCTACACATCCAGTAAACTGGACAGAGATCTACATATCCACTAAACTGGACAGAGATCTACACATCAGTAAACTGGACAGAGATCTACACATCCAGTAAACTGGACAGAGATCTACACATCCAGTAAACTGGACAGAGATCTACACATCCAGTAAACTGGACAGAGATCTACACATCCAGTAAACTGGACAGAGATCTACACATCCAGTAAACTGGACAGAGATCTACATATCCACTAAACTGGACACAGATCTACATATCCACTAAACTGGACAGAGATCTACACATCCACTAAACTGGACAGAGATCTACACATCCAGTAAACTGGACAGAGATCTACACATCCAGTAAACTGGACAGAGATCTACACATCCAGTAAACTGGACAGAGATCTACACATCCAGTAAACTGGACAGAGATCTACACATCCACTAAACTGGACAGAGATCTACACATCCAGTAAACTGGACAGAGATCTACAGATCCACTAAACTGGACAGAGATCTACAGATCCACTAAACTGGACAGAGATCTACAGTATCCACACATAAACTGGACAGAGATCTACACATCCAGTAAACTGGACAGAGATCTACACATCCAGGACAGAGATAAACTGGGACAGAGATCTACACATCCAGTAAACTGGACAGAGATCTACACATCCACTAAACTGGACAGAGATCTACACATCCAGTAAACTGGACAGAGAGTAAACTGGACACATCCAGTAAACTGGACAGAGATCTACACATCCAGTAAACTGGACAGAGATCTACACATCCAGTAAACTGGACAGAGATCTACATATCCACTAAACTGGACAGAGATCTACATATCCACTAAACTGAACAGAGATCTACACATCCATGTAGGAACACGCACACTCACACAGAGAAATTAGCTTCTACTATCATCAGATTCAGAAATGCTTTTATCTGATAAAGGATTAAATTGTGGGATCATTTATAGTTGAATTCGGAAGTTAACATACACCTTAGCCAAATACATTTAAACTCAGTTTTTCACAATTCCTGACATTTAATCCCTTATAAAAATCCCTGCCTTCGGTCAATTAGGATCACCACTTTATTTTAAGAATGTGAAATGTAAGAATAATAGTAGAGAGAATTATTTATTTCAGCTTTTATTTCTTTCATCACATTCCCAATGGGTCAGAAGTTACCATACACTCAATTAGTATTTGGTAGCACTGCCTTTTAAATTGTTTAGCTTTGGTCAAACGTTTTGGTTAGCATTCCACAAGCTTCCCACAATAAAATTGGGTGAATTATGGCCCATTACTCCTGACAGAGCTGGTGTAACTGAGTCAGGTTCTTAGGCCTCCTTGCTTTTTCAGTTCTGCCCACAATTTTTCTATGGGATTGAGGTCAGGGCTTTGTGATAGCCACTCCAATACCTTGACTTTGAAGTCCTTAAGCCATTTTGCCACAACTTTGGAAGTATGCTTGGGGTCATTGTCCATTTGGAAGACCCATTTGCAACCAAGCTTTAACTTCCTGACTGATGTCTTGAGATGTTGCTTCAATATATGTACATAATTTTCCATCCTCATGATGCCATCTATTTTGTTAAGTGCACCAGTCCCCCCTGCAGCAAATCACCCCCACAACATGATGCTGCCACCCCCGTGCTTCACGGTTGGGATGGTGTTCCTCGGCTTGCAAGCTTCCCCCTTTTTCCTCCAAAAATAACGGTGGTCATTATGGCCAAACAGTCCAATTTTTGTTTCATCAGACCAGAGGACATTTCTACAATTAGCCTATCAGAAGCTTCTAAAGCCATGACATTCTGGAATTTTCCAAGTTGTTTAAAGGCACAGTCAATTTAGTGTATGTAAACTTCTGACCCACTGGAATTGTGATACAGTGACTAAAACTTGAAATAATCTGTCTGTAAACAATAGTTGGAAAAATTACCTGTGTCATGCACAAAGCAGATGCCCTAACCGACTTGCCAAAACTATAGTTTTTAACAAGATGCGTTTTAATGACTCCAACCTAAGTGTATGTAAACTTCCGACTTCCACTGTAACTATCAGATTGTTCTTCTACATCATGGCCAGCGAGCTCCATGTCAGATCAGTGATGAGTTCCAGTAATCGACTAATGGATCATATTCATCATTCTGGAATGGCCATATCCATCCACAGTACCAAGATAACATCAGAATGGTTTATTGGGGGGAAATCTGCAAAAGTAAATCACACTGAAAGTAGGACATTTAGTAGCAATGAACAAGACAAACTCATATAGCTAATCCCATAAACAAATTTATACAGCAAATCCAATAAACAAGCTCAAATAGCTAATCCAACAAACAAGTTTATATAGCTAATCCCACAAACAAGTTTATATAGCTAATCCCATAAACAAAGTCATATAGCTAATCCCATAAACACGTTTATATAGCTAATCCCATCAACAAACTCCAATTGCTAATCCCATGAACTCAAGATGCAACACTACTTTAGGTGGGACAATATTGCATTTAAGAGGGAATAAAACAAAACCCTAAGCAAAAGCAGTGACATTGATACATTGTGGGAGGCAACAAGTTTGCCAAGGGAGACTAAATAAAAGTGGGCTCAATTGTTTGAAATGTGAATGTTTGTCATACTCCTATATTTTAAGGCGTCTTAATGTAATTCTCTACAAAAATCTTAATATGGTACAAATGAGATGAGTTAAGATAAGAACTGTCTATGAAGAGGATGACACAGACAAGAGGATTTGTATTTATTTAATTGAACCTTTAGATAACTACGCACTAGGATAATAATAATAATAAACCATCTGCAATCTGAATGGCATTATACGATCCCCCTGGAAACCACACTGACCTCACCCTCTTCAGTTAATAAGTGACAGGCAGCATCCACTCCCATTTATATCACCATTATGAAGTGAGACAAATGTTGGACAAGTGGAATATGATGACCGCAAATGCCACTCACAACTTAAGATAGACAACCTTATTTCAGATGCCCATTGTTTAAAATAAATGTCTCGTTAATCTTTTACACAATTGATGGTTGTCGTCCTCACCAGGACTGTACAGGATTAGTGCCTGTCATGTGGCTTTACACAGCATGAATGAAAATAACAAATTAACTTAAAAAAGAAAAACGACTGGTTCTTTTCAATCATAGTTATTGGAATTTAACTCATGTAGAGCTTTTACAAAATTAATTTGTCGTAAAGTGCATTACAGCAAACAGGGCCTAAACCCCCATAAGAGATTTAGATTATTAATGCTACTCAACAATATGACTATGTAATTACAACTGTCGAAGTTACACCAATTGACTAAAACTCAAATAAACCCTCAAGCTTTTCTAAACCAACAAAACAAGTCATCTGAATGAAGGCATATCTTTGCTGTTGCAGCTCATTGCTGCCTTACTCACACAACATTGTGTAATCCCAGCAGAGATGCTGCTGCTCCTCTCAGGAGCAAGACGAGCTAAATGCATGCATTCAGCTGGGGCCACTGCCTGTCTGCTCCGACTCCGATTGAGAATGCTCAAAGTCCAAAACTTCAACTGTGTGTGATGGTATAACTGGGGCTAGGAGTTATTCCAGACCACGTGAATTGAGCCTGGAAAAACTTGAGCCCTGGGTAGGTAGCCCATAATGATTCCTGATCAGAGTAAACACCTGGCCCTAGTGATGGTATAAGGGCTCTATGGTATTTGTCCCCATGTGCAGTTGCAATCCGTAGTCTGGCTTTTTTATGGAGGTTACGGAGCTGAACGGCCTTTCAGGTTATGTCGATATAGGACTCATTTTTACTGTGGATATAGATGCTTTCGTACCTGTGTCCTCCAACATCTTCACAAGGTCCTTTGCTGTTGTTCTGGGATTGGCACTTTTCACACCAAAGTACATTCATCTCTAGGAGACAGAACGCGTCTCCTTCCTGAGAGGTATTGTAACGCTCGTCGTAGGTGGAAGAAGAGGAGGACCAATGCGCAGCGTGGTAAGTGTCCATATTGTTTAATACGAATACTGAACACTGAACACAAACAATAAAACAACAAAACGAACAGTCCTGAACGGTGAAGCAAAACACAGAAAATAAAATATAATTACCCACAACTAAAAGGTGAAAACAGGCTGCCTAAGTATGGTTCTCAATCAGGGACAACGATTGACAGCTGCCTCTGATTGAGAACCATACCAGGCCAAACACAGAAATACCAAATCATAGAAAAAAGAATATAGACTGCCCACCCAACTCACGCCCTGACCATACTAAAACAAAGACATCACAAAGGAATTAAGGTCAGAACGTGACAGTACCCCTCACCCAAAGGTGCGGACTCCGGCCGCAAAACCTGAACCTATAGGGGAAGGTCTGGGTGGGCGTCTGTGCGCGGTGGCGGCTCTGGCGCGGAACGTGGATCCCACTCCACCATAGTCTTTGTCCGCTTCTTTTCCCGCCTCAGTGGCACCTTTAGAGCGGCGACCCTCGCCGCCGACCTCGGACTGGGGACCCTAGCAGTGGGCCCCGAATGGACGGGAGATTCCGGTAGCGCCGGACAGGCGGGAGATTCCGGCAGTGCCGAAGTTACGGGCGACTCCGGCAGCTCAGGACAGACGGGCGACTCCGGCAGCTCAGGACAGACGGGCGACTCCGGCAGCTCAGGACAGACGGGCGACTCCGGCAGCTCAGGACAGACGGGCGACTCCGGCAGCTCAGGACAGACGGGCGACTCCGGCAGCTCAGGACAGACGGGCGACTCCGGCAGCTCAGGACAGACGGGCGACTCCGGCAGCTCAGGACAGACGGGCGACTCCGGCAGCTCAGGACAGACGGGAGACTCCGGCAGCTCAGGACAGACGGGAGACTCCGGCAGCCCAGGACAGACGGGCGACTCCGGCTTCCTTGACCGCCGTGCCAACTCTATTCTCCAGGATATCCCTCCTCGCACTGTCCCAGAGAATCCCAGGCGGGCTCCAGCACTCTCCCTGGGTCGACCGACCAACTTTCTATCTCGTCCCATGTTGTCACCTCCTCCAGATAGCGCTGCTCCTTACCACGCTGCTTGGTCCTTTGGTGGTGGGTGATTCTGTAATGCTCGTCGTAGGTGAAAGAAGAGGAGAACCAATGCACAGCGTGGTAAGTGTCCATATTGTTTTAATACGAATACTGAACACTGAACAAAAACAACAAAATGACAAAACGAATACTGAACAATGAACAAAAAAATAAAACTGACAAAACGAACAGTCCTGAATGGTGAAGCAAAACACAGAACAGAAAATATAATCACCCACAACTCAAGGGTGAAAACAGGCTGCCTAAGTATGGTTCTCAATCAGGGACAATGATTGACAGCTGCCTCTGATTGAGAACCATACCAGGCCAAACACAGAAATACCAAATCATAGAAAAAAGAACATAGACTGCCCACCTAACTCACGCCCTGACCATACTAAAACAAAGACATCACAAAGGAACTAAGGTCAGAACGTGACAGGTATGACGGCTGCGTGGTCCCATGGTGTTTATGCTTGCGTGCTATTGTTTGTACAGATGAACGTGCTATCTTCAGGCGTTTGGAAATTGCTCCCAAGGATGAACCAGACTTGTGGAGGTCTACAATTTTTTTCTGAGGTCTTGGCTAAATTTTTTTGATTTTCCCATGATGTCAAGCAAAGAGGCCCTGAGTTTGAAGGTAGGCCTTGAAATACATCCACAGGTACACCTCCAATTGATTCAAATTATGTCAATTAGCCTATTAGAAGCTTCTAAAGTCATGACATTATTTTCTGGAATTTTCCAAGCTGTTTAAAGGCACAGTCAACTTAGTGTATGTAAACTTCTGACCTACTGGAATTGTGATACAATGAATTATAAGTGAAATAATCTGTCTGTAAACAATTGTTGGAAAATTACTTGTGTCATGCACAAAGTATTTGTCCTAACCGACTTGCCGAAACTGTAGTTTGTTAACAAGAAATTTGTGGAGTGGTTGAAAATCGAGTTTTAATGACTCCAACCAAAGTGTATGTAAACTTCTGACTTCAACTGTATATGTTCAACGTTGAACTCAGCGCTAAGAGATATTCTGTCACTTGTCAAGCTTGCAGGCATATAGTTAGTCTGATCAAACACATCGGCCTCACCTTAGAAAGTGTAAGACTCCCTATAGTAACAATATGGTTTTTGGTACTGTTAACTCCTGTAGGCTAAACCCATCTGAGCCAACAGGGATAGCCTATATTCAACTTTAAGTATAATGCTATGGGCTCTTTTTTTGGCTGGCGTTAAGGAGGCGCTAGTGTCACATGCACGTTACTTTGCAATTTCGTCTCACCTGTGGGGAGAGGGGCATTCTTCTTACCAAACCACATGACCTCCAAAACAAAGGTCATGTGGTTTGGTAAGAAGAATGCCCCTCTCCCCACAGGTGTGATTACTACCTCTGATGGTTTAGAGCTTGAGGTAGTCACCTCATACAAGTATTTGGAAGTATGGCAAGACGGTACACTGTCCGTCTCTCAACACATATCAAAGCTGCAAGCTAAAGTGAAATCTAGACTTGGTTTCCTCTATCGTAATCGCTCCTCTTTCACCCCAGCTGCCAAACTTACCCTGATTCAGATGACCATCCTACCCATGCTAGATTACGGAGACATACTTTATAGATCGGTAGGTAAGGGTGCTCTCGAACGGCTAGATGTTCTTTACCATTCGTCCATCAGATTTTCCACCAATGCTCCTTATAGGACACATCACATTACTGCACTCTATACTCTTCTGTAAACTGGTCATCTATGTATACCCGTCGCAAGACCCATTGGTTGATGCTTGTTTATAATACCTTCTTAGGCCTCACTCCCCCCTATCTGAGATATCTTCTGCAGCCTTCATCCTCCACATACAACACCCGTTCTGCCAGTCACATTCTGGTCTTCAAAGCACATACATCCCTGGGTCGCTCGTCTTTTCAGTCCGCTGCAGCTAGCGACGAGCTGCAACAAACACTCAAACTGGACAGTTTTATCTCAATCTCTTCATTCAAAGACTCAATCATGAACACTCTTATTGACAGTTGTGGCTGCTTTGCGTGATATATTGTTGTCTCTATCTTTTTCACCTGTGTGCTGTTGTCTGTGCCCAATAATGTTTGCATCCTGTTTTATGCTACTACCATGTTGTGCTGCTGCCATTTTGTGTTGCTACCATGCTGTGTTGTTGCTGCCATGCTATGTTGTTGTCTTAGGTCTCTCTTGCCGTGATGTGTGTTTTGTCCTATATTTGTATTTATATGTATTTTTAATCCCAGCCTCTGTCCCCGCAGGAAGCCTTTTGCCTTTTGGTAGGTCGTCATTGTAAATAAGAATTTGTTATTAACTGACTTGCCTAGTTAAATAAAGGTTAAATAAAAATGTAAAAACTAGTGCACCAGCATTTTCCAGCCCTAACGCCAGGTTTGGCAATTTACAGGGGTGTGGAAATATTTGAGGCGTGTCCTTAAAAACATGATCCAAAGTGCTATTTTCAGGCAGCGCTTATAGGGATATTTAAGAACAACCAAAAGCTGGTTTTAGCAGTAACATAGTTGGTTATGGCATGAATTTTGACAGTGGAAACAGCCTATTCAGCCGTGACGCACACTGCCCATATGCGCATGGAACAATATGTGATATGGGGCCTGTATATTTCGTATTTATAAACATAAAACACTCATGCTTCTTCCCCATTTCATTTTATTTGATTAAAAACCAAGCATAGTCTCCTCTACTCTCAATTAAGTATGTTTTCTTTTTGTCCTGCCCAATGTAATCAAGTAGGCGAGTCAAGACCGTCAATAAAGGGTTTGGCTCCTGAGACCACTTGGAAATAAATCTTAATCACCAAAGCATTATTAAAATATCAAGTTTGAGAGGATTAAAACAGTGAGCTGACATTTATGTATTGTACTCTATGTATTGTAGGCAGGCCTACATTATTTTAGCAATGCTTGTAACATCTGCTTCCAACTCACACCCTCAATCATGTAGATCCACTGAACGCAGCTCACTCTCCAGATCCCAATCACCTGAATTCTAATCACCTGTTCACACACCTGAATGTCATTATCACACACTATTTAGTTCAGTTCTTTGCACCTCATCACTGTGAGGTATTGTTTGTTTTGTGACACATTGCTTTGAGTGCTGGGTTTCCTGTGAATTACTCCTCCAATGTATGATAGTTTTTGCCTGCCTCACTAACGACACCTTTAGCCTATCAGATTTCCTGTTCTCTACCTATTGCCTGATCTCCCGGACTACGTTACTAGCCTTTTCCTTGCCTGTACTGTTACCCTTTTGGACCCCTGTGTATGACCTTCTGCCTGCCCCTGTGGTCCTTTGCAAATAAACACCTGCTGCACCCTGCGCTTGAAACCAGCTCTCTGTCTCCCCTGGTGTTCATTACAATGCGTTGGAGGTGCTTGAAACCAGCTCTCTGTCTCCCCTGGTGTTCATTACAATGCGTTGGAGGTGCTTGAAACCAGCTCTCTGTCTCCCCTGGTGTTCATTACAATGCGTTGGAGGTGCTTGAAACCAGCTCTCTGTCTCCCCTGGTGTTCATTACAATGCGTTGGAGGTGCTTAAAACCAGCTCTCTGTCTCCCCTGGTGTTCATTACAATGCGTTGGAGGTGCTTGAAACCAGCTCTCTGTCTCCCCTGGTGTTCATTACAATGCGGAGGTGCTTAAAACCAGCTCTCTGTCTCCCCTGGTGTTCATTACAATGCGTTGGAGGTGCTTGAAACCAGCTCTCTGTCTCCCCTGGTGTTCATTACAATGCGTTGGAGGTGCTTGAAACCAGCTCTCTGTCTCCCTGGTGTTCATTACAATGCGTTGGAGGTGCTTGAAACCAGCTCTCTGTCTCCCCTGGTGTTCATTACAATGCGTTGGAGGTGCTTGAAACCAGCTCTCTGTCTCCCTGGTGTTCATTACAATGCGTTGGAGGTGCTTGAAACCAGCTCTCTGTCTCCCCTGGTGTTCATTACAATGCGTTGGAGGTGCTTGAAACCAGCTCTCTGTCTCCCCTGGTGTTCATTACAATGCGTTGGAGGTGCTTGAAACCAGCTCTCTGTCTCCCCTGGTGTTCATTACAATGCGTTGGAGGTGCTTGAAACCAGCTCTCTGTCTCCCCTGGTGTTCATTACAATGCGTTGGAGGTGCTTGAAACCAGCTCTCTGTCTCCCCTGGTGTTCATTACAATGCGTTGGAGGTGCTTAAAACCAGCTCTCTGTCTCCCCTGGTGTTCATTACAATGCGTTGGAGGTGCTTAAAACCAGCTCTCTGTCTCCCCTGGTGTTCATTACAATGCGTTGGAGGTGCTTAAAACCAGCTCTCTGTCTCCCCCTGGTGTTCATTACAATGCGTTGGAGGTGCTTGAAACCAGCTCTCTGTCTCCCCTGGTGTTCATTACAATGCGTTGGAGGTGCTTAAAACCCCCTACATGTGTTCATGCCACCATGAAAGGAAAGATGAGAACCTCGGTGAATATCGGTGAACCTTGTATTTAGAAGTTATTTTCCTGTAACAGTTTTACAGTAGGCTACCCTTACCCTAGGCCTACTATACCGAAGGCTGGTTCAACAGCAATGCATGTATCTTTTTTTGTGCTGACGATTTTGTCATTACATTTTACATGTATTTATTGTTGTTGAAAAAACAAACAGCTTGTTTTTTGTTTCATATGATTAAAACCAAACTTATTCGAATCTTTCACTGTTCTGGTTTTATGGTGAGAATGTCTGTGGCACGCATGCAATGCAACTTCTAGAGAAGTGTGAATGCGATCTGTAAGATGGTTCCAATTTGTATATAAAACATATTTGGGAGCAGTATAACGGTGAGTGGACATTCTCCCTTTCTATTGGATCTTTGTTCAGCAACTGTGAAAAGTTTGGATGTCTGTAAAACATATTGAATTGTATATGCCCACAGGAAGAAATGATGGTACCTGTAAGTGTATTTAGACAGCCTATTTAAAATAGTTTTTTTGTTAAGAATTTGAATAAAATAATCTTGCTTATTGACATAGTTTGGCATGTCCATTGTAATTTACAGTAGCGCTAGCCCCTATATCAGTGTGAGTGCTATTGAAGACATGTTCAAATTAACATATTCAGCAAAGATAGTCTACAATGTTTTATTTTGTTTCTGTAAGCTGTTTAACAAACTATAAAGGACTAACATTGGAAATGGAGTTGATTCCAAGGCAATACATAAAAGACCGTAAAGGAACCATATATTTAGCCATGAAGCACTTTCAGATTGGCCAGTGAGGGGGCCAAGCCTCGACACACCCACAACTTGTTCATTCGTCAAAGCTCAGCCCTTTCGTGCTGCCAGCAACTAGGCCGATAATTCTGATTGTGAAAATAGCTAAAAATATTTCTGACACTCCCCAAATCTATAGCGCTACTGCCAGCGCTTAAATTTACCATTGCATTAGGTTTGTTAAAATATAGCCCTATATCACCTATTTCCTGTCAGATAAATTAATTACCAACATTAATGAATTCTAACTCCACAGGGCACCATCTCTCTGCTCACAACAGACAGCAGGACGGCTTCATCCCATTTCGACAGCATGGGAAGCAGCAGCAGCTCCATATGGGTCTTCTATAGATGGCTCTAATTTCCCCTGATCCTATGCATTAGATTCCCTCCCTCTCTATTCCATATCCATGATTAGGGCTCAGTGGCAGATCCTTAAGCACAGCTGTTGTCCAGATGCTATCAGACTGCCTTGTATAATACAATTCATTATGAATACGGAATGGGGCTCGTATAGATCCTGCAGCAGAGACAGAGACATATTATGCAGTGCAAGGGAATGATCAATAATGCACCTTTTGGTTTAGACTGTAGTCCTAAACCTCAAGCAGCACACCTCATGTTACGATACTATATGATAATATTGAATGTACTTCATTGAAACACAGCCTGCCCTATTGTATGTTTCTATATCTCACCCTCTCTCCGAAGGTTAGGGGTAAACAAAAGCAAATAAAATATCACATGCACCAATCCACATACTCTCAATATATGCTGTCACCAGACCACCAAAATGTATCTGTTATAATCTGCTATGAAATCATAAACATGTGCTGTTGCTGGTGTCTCACAGTGTCATTGTCTAGAGACTGTTTCGGTAGTAGGTGACATCCACATTGCTCTTATGAAATCCACAGAGTATCTCAAATGAGGACAATATGTTAATTTGGCCACTATGACTCACGAGCAAAAGTGACGAGGGAATTATTTGTATCTATTGTTCATGCTTTGAAAGTGTTGACAGTTCTACAGCAAAGTGCTATGAAGTTAAAGATTTTCCAAATGGACCATGGTCATAAATAACAATTATCGGTATAATAAAAATGGAAATGGACAGTATATATATATACAGTGCCTTCAGGAAGTATTCACACACCTTGACTTTCTCTACATTACAAAGTGGGATAAAAATAAAAATAAATTGTCAACGATCTAGACAAAATACTCTAATGTCAAAGTGGAAGGAAAATTATAACATTTGTAAAACATTTAAGAAAAATAAAACTTATCTTGATTACATAAGTATTCAATCCCCTGAGTCAATATGTGTTAGAATCACCTTTGGCAGCTATTACAGCTGGGTGTCTTTCGGGGTAAATCTCAAAGCGTTTTACACACCTGGATTGTACAATATTTCCACATTATTCTTGAAAAGATTCTTTAAGCTCTGTCAGTTGTTGATCATTGCTAGACAGCCATTGGCAAGTCTTTCCATCGTTTCCCAAGCTGATTTAAGTCAAAGCTGACACTAGGCCCAGGAACATTAAATGTCGTCTTGGTAAGCAACCCCAGTGTGTATTTGGCCTAGTGTTCTAGGTTTGGTATTTTGTATTTTATTAGGATCCCCATTAGCTGTTGCGAAAGCAGAAGCTACTCTTCCTGGGGTCCACACAAAACATCAAATATGACATAATACAGAACATGTATAGACAAGAACAGCTCAAGGACAGCTCTACATCAATTTTTAAAAAGGCACACGTAGCCTACATATCAATGCATACACACAAACTATCTAGGTCAAATATGGGAGAGGCATTGTGAGGTGTTGCTTTATCTGTTTTTTTTTAACCAGGTTTGCTGTTCATTTAAGCGACATGAGATGGAAGGGAGTTTCATGCAATAATGGCTCTATATAATCCTGTACACTTTCTTGAAATTGTTCTAGATTTGGGGACTGTGAAAAGACCCCTGGTGGCATGTCTGGTGGGTGTGTGTGTCAGAGCTGTGTGTAAGTTGACTATGCAAAGAAATTGGGATTTTCAACACATTCATTTTTTTATAAAAATAAGTGATGCAGTCAGTCTCCCCTCACCTCTTAGCCAAGAGAGACTGCCATGCATAGTATTTATATAAGCCCTCTAATTACAATGAAGAGCTAGATGTGCCACTCTGTTCTGGGCCAGCTGCAGCTTAACTAGGTCTTTCCTTGCAGCACTTGACCACACAACTGGACAATAATCAAGATAAGACAAAACTATAGCCTGCAGGACTTGCTTTGTGGAATGTGATGTCAAATAAGCAGAGCATCTCTTTATTACGGACAGACCTCTCTCTATCTTTAAAACCCTTGAATCTATAGGTTTTGACCGTGACCATTTACAATCTATGATATGAAGTAATTTAGTCTCCTCAACTTGTGCAACAGCAACACCATTCATTACCAGATTCATATGAGGTCTAGAACTTAGGGAATGATTTGTACCAAATACAATGCTCTTAGTTTTAGTTTATTACTGGCCACTCATTCCAAAACAGACTGCTACTCTTTGTTAAGGGTTTCATTGACTTCATTAGCTGTGGTTGCTGATGTGTATATGGTTGAATCATTAGCATACATGGACACACATGCTTTGTTTAATGCCAATGGCAGGTCATTGGTAAAAATAGAAAAGAGTAGTGGGCCTAGAGAGCTGCCCTGCGGTACACCACACTTTACATGTTTGACATTAGAGAAGCTTCCATTAAAGAAAACCCTCTACGTTCTATTAGATAGATAGCCTGAATCCACAATATGGCAGAGGTTGAAAAGCCAGGTTAAAGACTGCACAGAAAAGTCATTGATCTTGGCTTCATAATACAGTTTATTCTTCTTTTTGTTGAGTTTAATCACATAATTTCTCCACTTGCAGTAAGTCAACCAGTCAGATCAAATGAATTATCTAAGTGAGTCTCAGAAATTGATCATGTTATCTGATGTTAGTAAGTTATTGATTGCGTGAACCTTATTTTTAAGGATACATATATTAATATGGGCTACCCTTTCCTGGGTAGCTTATCAGAGATAGACATAACATGGAAAAGAGAAAACATAGCAAGAAAAAAATATATACATTCAGAAGTCCATTAAATCAGTTGGTGTGTGTGCTGCGGGCTTGAAGCTAAAAACCCATATGCTTGGCTCTCTCATCCCTTCCAGGCTGGGATAAGTTATTTCCTGTCCAGAACAGCTACCTTGTCCTTGAACTGCCCTGGGCCTATCACCTGGGCCCTGTGGTGGGTTTTCCAGTTCTGAGGGCGCGCTCCATCACAATCTTCCTGTGATCCATCTTCAGTTTCTCCAAGATCATTTCCCTCACTTTATCCTCAGACTCCATCCAGGTCTCATGTGGAAACTCTGCAATTCCGTCCACAACCATGTTTTTCGCCTTGATTGTCCCTCGAGATGATCAGATTTCTCTATCATTGTTATCATGGATTCACATACAGAACTAAGGTCCTCTCTCAATGACTTGCAGATTGCTGTCATCTTGTCGTCCTCCTGTTTAAACTCACCGAGCTGACCCAGTGAGAACTGCAAACTGTTCTTCAGGTTAGCTTAAAATATCCTTCACCTGTGATAGACAGACAACACTGTCCTCAACGGTACTCCCACCGGCTTTGGTCTTTGTCATGTTAGCAATGTAGGCTACTCTGTTACCCTTCGCAGTTCCATACAACAACAAACAGCAGGGGTCTAGACAGCCACAAGCCCGGGACAATCCGTGGTCCCAGCTACAAAGGCTAATCGGTTCGCAGGCTGCGTACGAGCCCTGAAGAAAACCCTGCTAGCTTGATAGGCTGCTAGCTAGCAGCTAGGCTAGCTGCTACGCAAAACACACTCCTAAGACCCAGCCTTGGTTGGCAGGATCACGGGACAGATAGTAGCAGTCCCAGAAACTGATGCCAAGCGCATCGCGGGATCCAAACTCAAAAAGGTTAGCAACTAAAAAACTTTTCAAGAAACTTTCAAAACTTTCCAAAACAACAAACTGAGCTCTTCCTCATCCTGCTGAAAGGTGCATTTTGTTATTGTCTCAGTGTCTGTTGGAAAGCAGACAGAACCAAGTTTTCCTCTAGCATTTTGCCTGTACATAGCTCTTTTCCATTTCTTTTTATCCCAGAAAACACCCTAGTCCTCGCAAATGACAATAACACGCATAACATGATGCAACCACCACTATGTTTGAAAATTTGAAGAGTGGTACTTACTGATGTGTTGGATTTGCCTCAAACATAACTATTTGTAATCAGGACATAAAGTTAATTTCTTTGCCATATTTTTACTTTAGTGCCTTATTGCAAACAGGATGCAAGTTTTGGAATATTGTTATTCTGTACAGGCTTCATTCTTTTCACTCTATCACCAGAGGCCTAATGGTGAAATCCCAGACCAGTTTCCTTCCTCTCTGGCAACGGGGATAGGATGGATGCCTGTGTCTTTGTAGTGACTGGGTGTATCGATACACCATCCAAAGTGTAATCTGTAGCTCAGTTGGTAGAGCATGGCGCTTGTAACGCCAGGGTGGTGGGTTCGATCCCCGGGACCACCCATACGTAGAATGTATGCACACATGACTGTAAGTCGCTTTGGATAAAAGCGTCTGCTAAATGGCATATATTATTATTATTATTATTATTATTCCCCATGTTCAAAGGGATAGTCAATGTCTGCTTTTTTAAAACCATCTACCAATAGGTGCCCTTCTTTGTGAGGCATTGGAAAACCTCCCTGGTCATTGTGGTTAAATCTGTGTTTGAAATTCACTGCTCGACTGAGGGACCTTACAGATCATTGTATGTTTGGTGTACAGAGACGAGGTAGTCATTGAAAAATATTTTTAAACACTATTATTGCACACAGAGTGAGTCCATGCAACTTATGTGACTTGTTTAGTACACGTTTACTCCTGAACAGATTTAGGCTTGCCATAACAAAGGGCTTGAATACTTATTCACTCTCTTCTCATTTTTTATTCATTTGTACAAATGTCTAAAATCATAATTCCACGTTGACATTATGGGGTAATACATTTTAAATTCCCACTAATACAATAACATCTGGAAAAAGTCAAGGGGTGTGAATACTTTCTGAAGACACTGTATAAACATTACATACAGTTGAAGTCGGAAGTTTACATACACTAGGGAGTTTTTCCTAGCCACCGTGCTTCTACACCTGCATTGCTTGCTGTTTGGGGTTTTAGGCTGGGTTTCTGTACAGCACTTTGAGATATCAGCTGATGTACGAGGGGCTATATAAAATAAAATAAAATTTGAAATTTGAAAAAAACTTAGGTTGGAGTCATTAAAACTTGTTATTCAACCACTCCACAAATTTCTTGTTATAGTTTTGGCAAGTCGGTTAGGACATTAGGACATCTACTTTGTGCATGACACAAGTAATTTTTCCAGCAAATGTTTACAGTCAGATTATTTAACTTATAATTCACTGTATCACAACTCCAGTGGGTCAGAGGTGTACAAACGGGCGGCAGGATAGCCTAGTGGTTAGAGTGTTGGACTAGTTCAAATCCCCGAGCTGACAAGGTACAAATCTGTCATTCTGCCCCTGAACAGGCAGTCAACCCACTGTTCCTAGGCCGTCATTGAAAATAAGAATGTGTTCTTAACTGACTTGCCTGGTAAAATAAAAATAAGTGTGGCTTTAAACAGCTTGGAAAATTCCAGAAAATAATGTAATGGCTTTAGAAGCTTCTGATAGACTAATCAACATCATTTGGGTCAATTTGATGTATTTCAAACTCAGTGTAAAGAGACTTGATATTATGGGAAAATCAAAACAAATCAGTCAAGACAGAAAAAAAGTGCAGACTTCCACAAGTCTGGTTCATCATTGGGGGCAATTTCCAAATGCCTGAAGGTATCACATGCATCTGTACAAGTAAGTATAAACACCATGGGACCACGCAGCATTCATACTGCTCAGGAAGGAGACACATTCTGTCCCCTAGAGATTAATGTACTTTGGTGGGAAAAGTGCACATAAATCCAAGAACAACAGCAAAGGACCTTGTGAAGATGCTGGAGGAAACAGGTACAAAAGTATCTATATCAACAGTAACAGTAAAACGAGTCCAATATCGACATAACCTGAAAGGCCACTGCTCCAAAACCGCCATAAAAAAAGCCAGTTTATGGGGACCACAAAAGACAGTTTTTGGAGAAATGTCCTCTGGTCTGATGAAACAAAAATAGAACTGTTTGGCCATAATGACCATCGTTATGTTTGAAGGAAAAGGGCGTGCAAGCCGAAGAACACCATCCCAACCACGAAGCACGGGGGTGGCAACATGTTGTTGGGGTGGCATCACAAAATAGATGGCATCATGAGGATGGAAAATTATGTAGATATATTGAAGCAACATCTCAAGACATCAGTCATGAAGTTAAGCTTGGTCGCAAATGGGTCTTCCAAATGGACATTGACCCCAAGCATACTTCCGAAGTTGAGGCAAAATGGCTTGAGGACAACAAAGTCAAGGTATTGGAGTGGCCATCACAAGGCCCTGACCTCAATTCTATAGACAATTTGTGGGCAGAACTGAAAAAGCATGTGTGAGCAAGGAGGCCTACTCAGTTACACTAGCTGTCAGGAGGAATGGGCCAAAATTCACCCAATTTATTGTGGAAGCTTGTGGAAGGCTACCCAAAACATTTGACCATAGTTAAACAATTTAAAGGCAATGCTACCAAATACTAATTGAGTGTATGTAAACTTCTGACCCATATTCTTAAAATAAAGTGGTGATCCTAACTGACCTAAGACAGAATTTTTACTAGGATTAAATGTCAGAAATTGTGAAAAACTGAGTTTAAATGTATTTGCTAAGGTGTATGTAAACTTCCAACTTCAACTGTACCTTTAATAACTTTGACAACTATTTGCCAATCCTTTAGATGACAATTACATGCATTGCTAGATTGTTGCTGTAGAATAATAGTTTCATTTAGCCAAAGCATCAGGGGATAAGCAGGAAATTGTGGTAACCCACTGCACTCTCTTTCTCCGGTGTGTATGTGTATGTGTGTGTGTGAGAGGGAGGGAGAGTCCGTGTGTAGATTATGTTTCCATTGAAAACAGCAAAATAGAGGTAATGCATTAGATGCAATACCATTTACTATATCCTTCCATCACATGTTTACTAAGTAGCCCAATACATTTTTAGGACTATAGATTAGACCATAAAACACTAGCAGACAAACATAAGAACCCTGAGTACAGTACCCGTACAGAGATATGCTCACCGTCCCAATTCGGACTCCAACTCATAGTAGTCAGCCAGGGTCTCCTTCTTCGATCCATCTATCCAGTAGTCTGGAGCTGGGGATGCCCCTGCTCTGGACGAGGGTATAGTGACTTTACGCATCACCAGCTAGCCAGACGGATTAAAATATATTGACAGCTCTTCTCCCCTGCTGCGATTCAATGCTTGACTCAGTTACAGTGGCTTGAAGAAAAGCGAGTTTGAAACCTTCCAAAACGAATCCGTATGGAAGAATATAAACATCAGTTACAATACTATTTGAAGGACTGGGTAACGTAGTGAATGAAATTGGTCCTAAATGCATATTATTCACAGCCACCAGCCCGCTTCGCTACCGTAATGCAAGTGTACTGGAAAGGCAAGTATACAGAGAGGCGTCTGAGGTTTCCACCGGGTCTTACTGTCGCCGGGTTAACTTCCAAAAACATTGTAGTTATCTTTACCTGAGGTCACAATCAAGTACGTAATGTGTGTTACCATAATCATTGTGGTGGTTTTTATGACACATAAATACCATTTGAACTATGTCATTATTTCCACAAAAATGTGTATAATGAGGGCCAAAAAAAATAATAATTAAATACAGATTTTCCAGCCCTACAATAAACAGGAAATATTTGAATTGATCTTTTTAAGATAATTAATATTGACAAATAACATAAATGCAATTGATGCTCAGTAAATAACACGTATCTTTCAATTATAACACTTTCATATTTGTCAAAGATGCAAGACATCTGAGTAAGATGTAGGTACAGTGCCTTCAGAAAGTATTCATACACCTAGACTTATTCCATGTTACAGCCTGAATATAAAATAGATTAATACAAATAAAAACATCTCACCCATCTACACACAATACCCCATAATGACAAAGTGAAAACATGTTTTTGAAATGTTTGCACATTTATTTAAAATTAAATATATATAATTTACATAAGTATTCACACCCAAGTCAATACATGTTAAAATCACCTACAACTGTGAGTATTTCTGGGTAAGTCTCTAAGAGCTTCGCACATCTGGTTTGTACAACATGTTCACATTATTCTTTTACAATTCTTCAATATGTCAAGTTGGTCAGAATCGGACAATTCTGTCAAGTTGGTTGTTGATCGTTGCTAGATAGTCATTTTCGAGTCTTGCCATAGATTTTCAAGCTGATTTAAGTCCAAACTGTAACTAGGCCACTCAGGAACATTTAATGTAGTCTTGGCAAGCAACTATTTCGCCTTGTGTTTTAGGTTATTGTCCTGCTGAAAGGTGAATTTGTCTGTCTTTTGGAAAGCAGACAGAACCAAGTTTTCTAGGATTTTGCCTGTGCTTAGCTCCATTGTTTATTTTCACCCTAAAAAAGAACTCTGTAGTCCTTGCTGATAGCAAGCATACCCTAACATGATGCAGCCACCACCACGCTTGAAAAAAATGAAGAGTGGTAATCAGTGATGTGTTGGATTTGCCCCAAATAGAGGGCTTTGTATTCAAGGACAAAGTAGATTTCTTTGACTTTTTTTTTGTTGCAGTTTTACTTTAGTGCCTAACTGCAAACAGGATGGATGTTTTGGAATATTGGCGTACATATTTTAACTCTGTCATTTCGGTTAGTATTGTGGAGTAACTACAATGTTGCTGATCCATCCTGTTTTCTCATATCACAGTGATTCAACTCTAACGGTTGTAAAGTCATCATTGGCGTCATCGTGAAATTCCTGAGCTGTTTCCTTCCTCTCCGGGAACTGAGTTAGGAAGGACACCTGTATCTTTGTAGTGACTGGGTGTATTGATACCACAGGAGTTTGGTGGTACCTTAATTGGGGAGAATGGGCTCATGGTAATGAGTGGAGCGGAATGGTATCAAATACATCAAACACAGTTCCCAGGTGTTTGATGCCATTCCATTTGCTCTGTTCCGGCCATTATTAATGAATGCTTTCTTCGTTTTTACCCATCTGCCAATAGGTGCCCTTCCTTGCAAGGCATTGGAAAACCCTGCTGGTCTTTGTGGTGGAACCGGTGTTTAAAATTCACTGCTCAACTGAGGGACCTTTCAGATAATTGTGTGTGGGGTATAGAAATGAGGTAGTCAGTTAAAAAGTACCATTATTGCACACAGAGCAATCAATGCAACTTGTTAATCAAATTTTTACTCCTGAACATATTTCGGCTTGCCATAACAAAGTGCTTGAACACTTATTGGCTCAAGACATTTCAGCTTTTCATTTTGTATTAATTTGTAAAAATGTCAAAAAATATAATTCCATTAACTGTTCAGTGTCACAAAACAAAACAAAATGTGGAAAATGTCATGTAATACATAAAATAGTTAACTGTTTTATCTTCCTTACCATCGAAACACATTCAAATGAAGGGCATGTCTAACCCTCTGTCCCAAGCCCAAACCATGCATAGCTGGTCATCCTCTAGGACTGCAGCAAAGCCTAGCTACAGAGGGGGACACACAGACACCATTTGATCCACTACCTGCTCTGTCGTTGTGAGACAAAAACTATAATCCCCAATAGGACTGTGAAAATATATTGATGTATCCGATTTGTCTATGGAATACAGTACATGTACACATCTATTTTGTCCTCTGTATAATCCTCATTACTATGCTGTGGACCATCGAGACAGCAGGGAACATCTTAAAATGTGGTAACTCATGCTGAACCAATGAACATCAAATTGTATTAGGGTAATAACAAAGTGAAAACAATCTGGAGTAATACAATGATAACAATCATGTCTAATTTTAAAAAGGTAGTTACATCAGGTTTTGGTCAATCACGGTTTCATTAAACATCATATTTGTTAGACCATTACAAAAGCATTAGAGCACATAAACATAATATTTCATATAAAATGTGGCCAACTCCTCTTGCATCAAGTGTGAAACTATAGTCCACAATGCTCTATAGAGATGTATACATAGATCGGTGTGAAAAACCACATAAATAAAATAAAAATGAACGAGGGTTGGTTGGGAGAGGCAGTGCACTCTTGGTGTATGACAGCACACACAGGCTCTGATTGAAAAGTGTCTGCATGGATGTCCACATCTCCTCCAGTTTCTCAGATACTCTAGATGCCTCCTCCATGAGCTCTGGTTCCTGGGTGATCAGTCTGAGATGCAGCTAGAGAGAGAGAGAGAGAGAGAGAGAGAGAGAGAAACTATAAAGAGTTTGTGAAGGAAACTCAGAAGTAAGACAAACCATACAGGAAATACACACGTTATGAACCTTTGAAACAAAGTGTGTCTGTGGTGCTGTGAAGTCAAAAACACATTGTTCATGTTCTGTAAAGATACAATTTGAATTCAGGTACTCAACAAAACTGGGCTTAGTTGAAGAGTGAAACAACAGAACTACATATCAAGTCAAACATGTTTTCTAAATAAAACATTTAATTTTTATTTTACTTCTAGAGATGTGGTCATTGGTTTTGATTGAATTGTGTATCACATTATATATATGTCAGGACCCGGTTGCGAACCCGGGTCTCCGGAGTGAGAAACAATCACTTAACCAACTGAGCCACGAATAGTTGGCAGAACCCAGAAGATGAGGCAGACACAGCAGTACTTAAGACGGTGTATTTAATTAAGTAAAAAGTGAAGTTCTTCAGGAAAACATGTAACTCCACAACCTCAAAAGGAATTCCACAAGAACAAAGGTAATCCTCCAAGACAAAAAGGTAAATCCACAAGGTGGAAGGTATAGCACAAAAAGCCTCAAAAAATACTCAAAAACAAACAAACAAGAACAAAAAACAGAATTCCACAAGAGAGTCCACCGGGATCAACAAGAGTTCACAGAGTACTAGGGCTGGGTGCTAACATACAAACACAGAGCAAAGGACTGAGGAAAACAAAGGGTTTAAATACAATCAGGGGAAACGAGGCACAGGTGCAAATAATAATGGGGATCAAGGGAAAACAAAAGGTCAAAAGGCACAATGGGGGCATCTAGTGACCAAAAACCAGAACAACCCTGGCCAAATCCTGACACATATATATATATTTTTTACAGTTCTGTACCGCTTTTCAATTTATTTCCAATGTTCTGACTCCATCTGCTGGTTGCAGATGTAAGTGTGTGACAGTCAATGCAACAGAAAATAGATTTCCCTCTTCCTCTCATGACATCGTTGACATCATTTAACATTAAGCTGCTATAATTACTGGAGTAATAACATCATTGAACTCATGTGTAACAATAAAAACTCAACATGTCAATTAAATAATAACAGTGTTATAACACAGATAAGAGCAGCTTATTAACATAGCTACAGTGTTGGTGACTAGAATATTGATGTGGTTACATTTAGGAAGAGTGCCAGGTAGGCCTGTGCCAGATCAAAGTCCCTCTTGGAGTTCAGCATGCTGGCCACCATCTTCAGAAAGTCTTGTAAGACGGAGACATCTCCACCCATATCAGGGGCCAGACCTCGGAGCTCAACATCAATACCAGACGGACCCATCTCTTTAATCACCCCCACAGGGCCATCATCTGGAAGAAACAATGAGGATGGATTATGACTCGTTGTATTTGTATTGACCTGAGGTATCAGCAGAGTTAAACTGTGCCATAACATCCCCTAGTTACTACACATGCTATTAACGTGACATCGGATTTAGCAGTAGGTTCAAGTATTGAGATTCTAAAAGACATTCTTCAGTTTTTATATGGCCTTAGAAGTGATTTGGGGTGAGAGGAATTTGTATGCTTGCAAGAGGTGCTGTGAATAATTGATTGCGAAGTGATATTCAGGCTTGCAAGACGTTTGATTGATTTTGTCATTAAAAAATAAATAAATACGTATAAAGACACTGAATAAAGATTTTCTAAAACATGACCAGGACTCTGCACAATGAAGTCAGGGAAATATTTCCATTGTGATCCCTATTTTGTTTTACATAAATACATTTACAATTACTAGGAGTAATTGCTAGCTAAGTGAGATTCAAACATACATTTGTTGAGGAGTATGGCAGATTCTAGCTGTTGGAAGAAAGTGAACTTCTGTGCCAGGACTCCAAAATACACAATCTTTGACTGTGGAAAAAGTAAACAAAATAAATATTATTGAACCCAAATAACATACAGTACTCAGATTTGCTACACACATAATATATTGTCTCAATTTTCTAACATATGTGGCATTAGCTCACAGGCAAGGGAATAAAACAAATATTGCTAGAACCCATTTCTTGAATGCTAAATATCAGACATTTGAAAGCTCTAGTTTCAACCTTCATAATACCTCTGATGGCAGGGACTTTACAGGCACTAATTATGGTCAATTTAGACTGAGAATAGTATCTAGTTATGGTAAGGGGTGAAATAAGTACAGCCAGAATATTTAAAAAAAAGACCAGTCTTTACATGGCTAAAAGAAAAGGAATATAACATATACTGTTTACAAGAAACTCACTCTACATCCTTGGATGAAGTTGCGTGGAAAAAGGAATGGGGTGGTGTCACGCCTTGGTCATTGTATTTTGTGTTTTTGTTATATGTTTGGGTAGGCCAGGGTGTGACATGGGTTTATATGTTGTTTTCGTATTGGGGTTTGTATCATTTGGGATCGCGGCTGATTAGGGGTGTTGTTAGGCTTGGCTGCCTGAGGCGATTCTCAATCAGAGTCAGGTGTTTATCGTTGTCTCTGATTGGGAACCGTATTTAGGGAGCCATAGTTTCGCTTTGTATTTCGTGGGGGATTGTACCTGTCTCTGTGTAGTTTCACCAGATAGGCTGTAATTAGTTTCACGTTCCGTTTGTTGTTTTTGTCTTTCAGTTGTTTCATGTACCGCATTTTTCATTCATTAAAGTCATGAGCAACCAACACGCTGCATTTCGGTCCGACTCTCTTCCTTCAACAGACGAACGCCGTTACAGGTGGTGAAATAATTTTCTGTTATGGACAAAGGAACTCAAATGGTGTAATGATATTAATTAACACACATTTCAATCTGAATGTGCAAATAGTCAGGAATGATTTTCAAGGAAGGTGGATCCTTTGGAATATGAAAGCAGACAAAAAAGAGATTTGGCTCATTAATCTTTATGGTCCAAACCAGGCTGATCCACACTTCTTCTGAACCATTTATACCAATTTATTGAACTTACAGACAACAAATGATCTAATCATTATGGTAGGATGGTAGGAGACTACAACACAGTGTTGTACCTCAATGGACCGTAAAGGTAATCACTCTACAAACTATCATTGCCATACCCTTAAGGAAATCACAAATATTATGGACACATTAGAAATCGTGGATATTTGGAGACCAAAAATCCCGACCTAGTGAGAGATACATGGAGACTTAATCAAGCTAGTCGTCTTGACTACTTTGTCTCCTTCTCTCTTGCATCAAAGGTTAAAAAAGTTTTAATAGGAGACCGAATGTGATCGGATCATCTAATTGGCATTCACATAACTCTTTTATAGATTTTCCACGTGGACGGGGATATTGGAAATTTAAATAAAGGTTTACTGGAGGACAACTTATTTTTAACTAAGACAAAATCATTTAACACTTCAAAACACTCCTGCAACCCGCGTCACCAATTTAGGATAAAACTATTATTTACCTCAAATCTGAAATCCACAATAGAAGCTAGCCAGAAGCTAACCGGAAGCTAACCAGAAGCTAGCCTGAAGATAACCAGAAGCTAGCCTGAAGATAACCAGAAGCTAGCCTGAAGATAACCAGAAGCTAGCCTGAAGATAACCAGAAGCTAGCATGAAGCTAACCAGAAGCTAGCATGAAGCTAACCAGAAGCTAGCCTGAAGCTAACCAGAAGCTAGCCTGAAGCTAACCAGAAGCTAACCAGTTTACTGGCTAACGTTAGTACATTTTTACATCATTTTAGTCATTTAGCAGACGCTCTTATCCAGAGCGACTTACAAATTGGTGCATTCACCTTATGACATCCAGTGGAACAGCCACTTTACAATAGTGCATCTAAATCTTTTAAGGGTGGGGGGTGAGAAGGATTACTATCCTATCCTAGGTATTCCTTAAAGAGGTGGGGTTTCAGGTGTCTCCGGAAAGTGGTGATTGACTCCGCTGTCCTGGCGTCGTGAGGGAGTTTGTTCCACCATTGGGGGGCCAGAGCAGCGAACAGTTTTGACTGGGCTGAGCGGGAACTGTACTTCCTCAGTGGTAGGGAGGCAAGCAGGCCAGAGGTGGATGAACGCAGTGCCCTTGTTTGGGTGTAGGGCCTGATCAGAGCCTGGAGGTACTGAGGTGCCGTTCCCCTCACAGCTCCGTAGGCAAGCACCATGGTCTTGTAGCGGATGCGAGCTTCAACTGGAAGCCAGTGGAGAGAGCGGAGGAGCGGGGTGACGTGAGAGAACTTGGGAAGGTTGAACACCAGATGGGCTGCGGTGTTCTGGATGAGTTGTAGGGGTTTAATGGCACAGGCAGGGAGCCCAGCCAACAGCGAGTTGCAGTAATCCAGACGGGAGATGACAAGTGCCTGGATTAGGACCTGCGCCGCTTCCTGTGTGAGGCAGGGTCGTACTCTGCGGATGTTGTAGAGCATGAACCTACAGGAACGGGCCACCGCCTTGATGTTAGTTGAGAACGACAGGGTGTTGTCCAGGATCACGCCAAGGTTCTTAGCGCTCTGGGAGGAGGACACAATGGAGTTGTCAACCGTGATGGCGAGATCATGGAACAGGCAGTCCTTCCCCGGGAGGAAGAGCAGCTCCGTCTTGCCGAGGTTCAGCTTGAGGTGGTGATCCGTCATCCACACTGATATGTCTGCCAGACATGCAGAGATGCGATTCGCCACCTGGTCATCAGAAGGGGGAAAGGAGAAGATTAATTGTGTGTCGTCTGCATAGCAATGATAGGAGAGACCATGTGAGGTTATGACAGAGCCAAGTGACTTGGTGTATAGCGAGAATAGGAGAGGGCCTAGAACAGAGCCCTGGGGGACACCAGTGGTGAGAGCGCGTGGTGAGGAGACAGATTCTCGCCACGCCACCTGGTAGGAGCGACCTGTCAGGTAGGACGCAATCCAAGCGTGGGCCGCGCCGGAGATGCCCAACTCTGAGAGGGTGGAGAGGAGGATCTGATGGTTCACAGTATCGAAGGCAGCCGATAGATCTAGAAGGATGAGAGCAGAGGAGAGAGAGTTAGCTTTAGCAGTGCGGAGCGCCTCCGTGATACAGAGGAGAGCCTTCTCAGTTGAATGAGTAGTCTTGAAACCTGACTGATTTGGATCAAGAAGGTCATTCAGAGAGAGATAGCGGGAGAGCTGGCCAAGGACGGCACGTTCAAGAGTTTTGGAGAGAAAAGAAATAAGGGATACTGGTCTGTAATTGTTGACATCGGAGGGATCGAGTGTAGGTTTTTTCAGAAGGGGTGCAACTCTCGCTCTCTTGAAGACGGAAGGGACGTAGCCAGCGGTCAGGGATGAGTTGATGAGCGAGGTGAGGTAAGGGAGAAGGTCTCCGGAAATGGTCTGGAGAAGAGAGGAGGGGATAGGGTCAAGCGGGCAGGTTGTTGGGCGGCCGGCCGTCACAAGACGCGAGATTTCATCTGGAGAGAGAGGGAGAAAGAGGTCAGAGCACAGGGTAGGGCAGTGTGAGCAGAACCAGCGGTGTCGTTTGACTTAGCAAACGAGGATCGGATGTCGTCGACCTTCTTTTCAAAATGGTTGACGAAGTCATCTGCAGAGAGGGAGGAGGGGGAGGAGGATTCAGGAGGGAGGAGAAGGTGGCAAAGAGCTTCCTAGGGTTAGAGGCAGATGCTTGGAATTTAGCGTGGTAGAAAGTGGCTTTAGCAGCAGAGACAGAGGAGGAAAATGTAGAGAGGAGGGAGTGAAAGGATGCCAGGTCCGCAGGGAGGCGAGTTTTCCTCCATTTCCGCTCAGCTGCCCGGAGCCCTGTTCTGTGAGCTCGCAATGAGTCATCGAGCCACGGAGCGGGAGGGGAGGACCAAGCCGGCCTGGAGGATAGGGGACATAGAGAGTCAAAGGATGCAGAGAGGGAGGAGAGGAGGGTTGAGGAGGCAGAATCAGGAGATAGGTTGGAGAAGGTTTGAGCAGAGGGAAGAGATGATAGGATGGAAGAGGAGAGAGTAGCGGGGGAGAGAGAGCGAAGGTTGGGACGGCGCGATACCATCCGAGTAGGGGCAGTGTGGGAGGTGTTGGATGAGAGCGAGAAGGAAAAGGATACAAGGTAGTGGTCGGAGACTTGGAGGGGAGTTGCAATGAGGTTAGTGGAAGAACAGCATCTAGTAAAGATGAGGTCGAGCGTATTGCCTGCCTTGTGAGTAGGGGGGGAAGGTGAGAGGGTGAGGTCAAAAGAGGAGAGGAGTGGAAAGAAGGAGGCAGAGAGGAATGAGTCAAAGGTAGACGTGGGGAGGTCTGTCTGCCCAATATAAAGGATCAAAACTGTCGGAGGAATAAAAAATAGCATAAATAGGAAAGTATACCGGTTTCATTTGAGGACCATGATGTTGACAACTGTGCCATACAGATTGCAAAATAGTTGGTTAGAGATTTTTGATGTACCGATTCCATTCCATGGTTCCATGTATCGATTCCATGGTATGAGTTGATGTATAAAACAACACAAGATTCAAGACTTCGTGCTTTTCAGCTAAAATTATTATATAGAATTCTTGCCACCAACAAAATGTTGAATATTTGGGGCATAAAATCATCGAAGCTCTGCAGATTTTGTTGTGAGGATACAGAATCAATAGACCATTTATTTTGGTATTGCCCTCAGGTGGCCTGTTTCTGGTCTCAGGTTCAGGAATGGCTGAAAATGCATAGCATTGATCTAAAATCGACCCTAGAAATAGTACTGTCAGGAGATCTGGAGAGATTGGGTCAGTCAATTACTAAGACTCTTAGTAAAAGTATATATCTTCAACTCGCAATCTGTGGATTCTATTCCATTAGATAGATTGAATGGGCTGAGGGTGACCAGCAGAGATAGATGGGATGGGCTGAGGGTGACCAGCAGAGATAGATGGGATGGGCTGAGGGTGACCAGCAAAGATAGATGGGATGGGCCGAGGGTGACCAGCAGAGATAGATGGGATGGGCTGAGGGTGACCAGCAGAGATAGATGGGATGGGCTGAGGGTGGCCAGCAGAGATAGATGGGATGGGCTGAGGGTGGCCAGCAGAGATAGATGGGATGGGCTGAGGGTGGCCAGCAGAGATAGATGGGATGGGCTGAGGGTGACCAGCAGAGATAGATGGAATGGGCTGAGGGTGACCAGTAGAGATAGATGGGATGGGCTGAAGGTGACCAGCAGAGATAGATGGGATGGGCTGAGGGTGGCCAGCAGAGATAGATGGGATGGGCTGAAGGAAGCTGAGGGTTGTTATGTGGAATTGGAGACAAGTGGGAGTGGAGTTGCTGTGTGAGAGATGAATGATGGTCAAAGATTAAACATAATAATTTTAAGTCAAAATAAAACATAATAAAGTACATTTGAATGACACTAAGTGGCAGTGTTTTTACAACTAATGCCGGTTTGCCTGATGCTGATGCCATGCAGGTGTTTGTGCACTCATAAACACACACTCTCATTCAAATAAACACATACAAGAACACACACATACATGTAATAGTGCCAGACATGCACACAAACATACAGTTGGCATTGCTGTTAGGATTTTAATTGCCCTTGATGTTCTTTGTTATAAATGTATTATTACTTTTATTTTCTTTTTGTTGCTGTTTTCTTCTGTCTTTTCCTTTGATCTCTTTAGCTCATTATCTCAGGGATTTGAACTTTTAACCTTCCGGTTACTAGTCCAACGGACAGCTATTGGGGAACTGTGGGGGGGGGGGGGGGGGTCTTGAAGGGATCGGGTTCACGTTTTTTGGCCTGGTGGTAGATCGGTCAACATGCCCTTGAGCAGGGCATTGACCCTGGATGCTTCTGTGTGTCGCTCTGAATGGGAATCTGTTGGATGACTGGTATGATGTAGTTATTGAGCGGCTTCACCGCAAGTATATTGTATATTTCGAATATTCCATTTAAAAAAATTCAACATACAGTAATATGAAGAGCAAACAATCTTTCTTAAATTATACAGTGTTATAATATTTTATTTCCATACACAGTATTGTGATTTTAGAGTCTTCTCATATATTATGAAGAGATGACAACGGCATTACAGAACAATTGCTACACGTGTTGTCTGTCATTGTGCATGTGTAAGGAGACGATGCCTTGGATTTAGCTCAGAAAGCTAAGACAGCCGTGAGTCGCACAGACAAACAGGGCTTAATACCCTGTCGGTGACACGTTTTTCTCAACAGACAACCACCAGTGACATGCTCACCTTGATGATGTCGAGGTGGAGCAGGTTCTTCCAGCGAGAGTCGGGCAGCAGAGAGAGAGTGACCGGCTGCTGGTCCAGTTGCTCTGGAGACTCAGTCTATCACCTCAGACTTGAGATCGTCATCTTCCTCTCCCTCTTCATCTGTAGAAAAACAAAATGCAACCTAAAAATACAACCTGATACCATCAAATGCCATGAAATATTGTTCAAGTTCTTGAGAGGTAATTTCAAAAATTGTGTTTGAATGTACTTTGGCACACTGATTATGGCACAGTAATGTTTTCCTCCATAAATATTGTGGTGGAACATTCTATTCAAGTGAGAGAGCCTTGGTCATTTCTTGAAACGATCATCTTTATTCAATATCGATTCAACGGTCTTGACTTTTGGGCCGAGAGCCTATCCTTTTACAGACCATGCTGTTCCTTATATACCCGATACCAAGATTGCTCAGTCATATCTGGTTCAACCCCCGCCCCATATAGATTGGGGGCACCATAAGCCACTTTAGGTACCTCCTCTGGTCATCTGCCTCTGCTGTTGTCTCCCAGATGACAGGATAATTAGGAATACTGAGGCCTTTGTTCTGTTCATACATGCTATCTCGGTGACACCCACCACATCTGATCTATGCAATGCCAGCTGAAGGTTTTTTTTTATCACCAAGCCATCACTTAATCAGTTTCCAGCCCAAGCTCCATAAAGACTCCTCTCCGTTAACTCAGAAAGAAGAGAGAGAGTCCTAAGAACCTTACTCTATTAAATAAAACAACCATTTGGTGCATAAATATAACATCTTGTAATACTGCTACCACAATATATAGTCAAAAGGACCATTACAATTACCTATAAAATCAAGGACACACTTCCTCCACATTGAATATCTTCCATTATCAATGCTTGAATAATTGGCTGATACCACTGTTACATGTGCCAGTCCAGATGGTGTGGGGGCTTTCTGGCCCCTGTGCTGGGTACAGAGTAAGTGCTGCATGGGCTCACAGTGGCTGTTCAGTAGCTACCTTGGTTGGGACAGGTTCCTGGCAGCATGATCACAGTGGGCTCATAGTCTGAAGGCAGAGGGCACAGTGATACCATACTGCACAGCATGTTGTTGGACCTGGAAACACACAACATGGAATAGTCACTCATCATGGAATAATCAAGAATACTAGTAAATATTACTAACCTACTTGATTTTAATAACACTGAATTGTACTACTGAATACTACCAATAACTTCTCATACTGCTACAGCATGTACTCCAACACATATCTTTTGAGATATCAAATTGACAATATTAACACTAATTTGAGTCACATTTGTTCAAAATACTTACCTAATCAAGATGTTTCCTTTATCAACTAATTCTTGTTTGCAGCTAAAATAAGTTTAGATCTGATTAGATGAGTGCCTATATGAGTGTGAACATTAAATCTGCCGGTTCCCTAATAATGACATAACCTGATAATGATTTTGACTCCCACATCCCATCTTTCCTTGATGTGGTGGTGACTTACCATAAGTATATCCTCAAGCTGTCGACATGGGAGGAGGCCAGAAAGTCCCCAGTTGGTGGCATGGTGAGACTGACTGCAGCAGAATCTACCAAGAAGCAGTCCACCAGGCTAAGAAAAAAAAGAAGAGAAATCAAGTCAATGACTGAAGGCTGAGAGGGAGTTTCCACTGGAAAACATTTGAAAGTGATTACATTAATTGATACACTCAATTTATGATGAAGTGAAACAAAGATGGCCTGAGAAATCTTTGGACAAAGGTCATCTCATCGATCTCAGTTTGTGGGGAGAGGAAATGAGAAGGCAGGGCTGGTGACATCACTTTACATCAGTTAAGTGTAAGGGCCCGGTCCAGAAACAAACCCTAACCCTCTACCCTCAACCCTCTATCCTCAACCCCCTACCCCCAGTTAGGGACATGCTAGACTACTCCAGAAATGACAGGAATGGCCATACCAGCCGGAGGGGAGGTCCCATGTCCTGATGGTACAGTCCATGGCTGCCGCTATCAACCAGCGCCCATCTGGGCTGAAAGCCTGACGAGTATCATCAGACAAGAAGAACAAATATATTAGGGAAAGAGTGAGATCAAATTGAGAGAGATGTGCTAAACAGAGAAAGGGAGAGGGAAAGAGATCGAGATAAGGACTCACCATGTCATTGACCTGTCCTCGATGGCCAGGGAACTTGCGAACAACCCTCTTGGTCTCCACGTCCAGAACATTCAGCGTAAAGTCATCCAGAGCGATGACCAGCATACCACTATACCAGGACAAGAAAAGACTACAATCAGACACTAGTCTACTGCTTTGTAATTACCAAGTGAAACAAATCAGTGTATAAAGTTAAAGGAATAGTGCTGTCAATTAAGCCCTTTATCTCCTTCCCCAGCAACAGATGAATATCATTTTTCTGTCTCTGAGTCCATTATGAAGGAAGTTTGATGTAGTTTTGTGAGCCAACGCTAACCAGAAGTCATTGCTCTAACACTAGTTAGCAAAGGCTTGCAAAACTACTGCTAACTTCCTTCATACTTGACACACAGACATAAATCAAATAAAATGTTATTTGTCACATCCGACATGCCAAATCTTTTCAGTCTCTTGAGGGGGAAAAGGTGCCCTCTTCACGACTGTTTTGGTATGTTTGGACCATGAGAGTTCATTGGTGATGTGGACACCAAGGAACTTGAAATTCTCAACCAGCTCGACTACAGCCCCGTCTATGTTAATGGGGGCCTGTTCGGCCCACCTTTTCCTGTAGTCCACGATCAGCTCCTTAGTCTTGCTCACATTGAGGGAGAGGTTGTTGTCCTGGCACCACACTGACAGTTCTCTGATCTCCTTCCTGTAGGCCGACTCATCGTTGTCAGTGATCAGGCCTACCACTGCTGTGTTGTCAGCAAACTTAATGATTGTGTTGGAGTCGTGTTTGGCCACTCAGTCGTGGGTGAACAGGGAATACAGGAGGGGACTAAGTACACACCCGAGGGGCCAGAGTGTTAAGGATCAGCGTGGCAAACATGTTGTTGCATTCTCTTACCACCTGGGGGCAGCCCATCAGAAGGTCCAGAATTCAGTTGCAGAGGGAGGTGTTTAGTCCCAGAGTACTTAGCTTAGTGATGAGCTTCGTGGACATTATGGTGTTGAATGCTGAGCTATATTCTCACAAAGGTGTTCCTTTTGTCCAGGTGAGAAAGGGCAGTGTGGAGTGCGATTGAGATGGCGTCATCTGTGAATCTGTTGGGGCAGTATGCAAATTGGAGTGGGTCTAAAGTTTCCGGGATGATGCTGTTGATGTGAGCCATGACCAGCCTTTCAAAGCACTTCATGGCTACCGACGTGAGTGCCACGGGGCGGTAATCATTTAGGTAGGTTACCAGGTTAAAGACGGTCTCCATGGGTTCATCTGACTCTGGGAAATTAGAAAATGGGCTTGACTGCCAAATCCTACACTTTTCTTTGAAGCTAGAAGCAGTGCAGTCATATAAGTGCTATTTTTCTCCTGTGGTGTTATCTAACCATTACCTGTCCCGGTGCATGTGTGTGGAGGCGGGTGAGGTGCCAAGGTCAATGGAGTGGACCAGCTTCCTAGATTTGAACTTCCAGAACTTGACCAGTTTGTCAGCTCCGGCACTGATGATCAGCTGATTAAGTCCATCCACAGAAACGCCACACACCGGCCTCTTATGAGCTACAGAGTCAGAGATAGGACAGATTAAGCTGAATCTATATCAGAAATCATGAGCTAAATATACACAAGCAATTGTCTTTACGGGGGAACTTACCCTTGTCTTCTCCATATTGACCTCTATGCATGCCGGACTGCATGTTGTAAATGTCAATGTGTCCAGATTAGAGTCCTACCACTACAAAGTTATCACATGTGATACCTACTGCCTGAGGGGAGAAAACACAGCATTTAACAACATAACTAGCATGTATATTATGTTTGTTTCTGTGTAATAAACTATTAAAAAGGTAGACGTCTTATTGATCGATCTTTATCAAATGATTTGGGTTCATTTTACACTAAAAAAACTGTACATGACCAGCAATGTACTTTGCTACCGTAGCGTGGACGTTGAGAGCACGGTTCTTATTGAAGCGTTGGGGTTCCAGCCTGTATGCGCCCATGCTGCCCTTCTGATAGTTCCAGGTTGTCATCATGAGGTACCCTCTGTGACATGCTACTATACTGTCCCAATCACTCTGACGGGCACTCTCTACATCACACATAGAATCAGAGAAAATGTCAACGTTTTCAAAGAATTAACCACATTCAATGATAAAAGGTTCCACATAAATACAGACCAGTTGAGTATTTTTATCTCATGAAGGTAATAGCAGTTTTAAAATATTCAAGTTGCTAAACTTTTTTGCTGTTGTTGCTAAACATACCTGAGGCGAAAATGGAAAGAAAGAGTACAGCGGATTAGGGAGAAATCAAATAATTTTACTACATTTACATTTACATTTAAGTCATTTAGCAGACGCTCTTATCCAGAGCGACTTACAAATTGGTGCATTCACCTTATGACATCCAGTGGAACAGTCACTTTACAATATTAGAAACTCATAGATGCCTGATACATTTACATTTGAGTCATTTAGCAGATGCTCTTATCCAGAGCGACATACAGTAAGTGGTGAGTGCACACATTTAGCAGATGCTCTTATCCAGAGCGACTTACAGTAAGTGGTGAGTGCACACATTTAGCAGATGCTCTTATCCAGAGCGACTTACAGTAAGTGGTGAGTGCACACATTTAGCAGATGCTCTTACAGTAAGTGGTGAGTGCACACATTTAGCAGATGCTTATCCAGTACTTACAGTAAGTGGTGAGTGCACACATTTAGCAGATGCTCTTATCCAGAGCGACTTACAGTAAGTGGTGAGTGCACACATTTAGCAGATGCTCTTATCCAGAGCGACTTACAGTAAGTGGTGAGTGCACACATTTAGCAGATGCTCTTATCCAGAGCGACTTACAGTAAGTGGTGAGTGCACACATTTAGCAGATGCTCTTATCCAGAGCGACTTACAGTAAGTGGTGAGTGCACACATTTAGCAGATGCTCTTACCCAGAGCGACTTACAGTAAGTGGTGAGTGCACACATTTAGCAGATGCTCTTACCCAGAGCGACTTACAGTAAGTAGTGAGTGCACACATTTAGCAGATGCTCTTACCCAGAGCGACTTACAGTAAGTAGTGAGTGCACATATTTAGCAGATGCTCTTACCCAGAGTGACTTACAGTAAGTAGTGAGTGCACATATTTTCATACTTTTTTCTGTACTGATCCCCAGTGGAAATCAAACCCACAACCCTGACATTGCAAGCACCATGCTCTACCAACTGAGCCACAAGTCACACATACCAGCACTGAGAATGTGATGTCCGTTCAGGCCGTGGTGCTGGACCTTAGTGGGCGGGGCGCTGTGTCCCAGACGACTCCTGAGTAGACGGCCTCCTCCTCCCGCCGTGTCAAAGATCCACACCTGCAGAATAGGACTTTGATCATTCAAAACTCAACGGTCAAATATATTAATTCTTCATAACCCTATGGTATGTTGGTACCGGATTGTGTTAGCAGTGCTGAATTTGCAACTAGTGATGTCCTAATAAAAGCTTTAAGCTCTGTAGGTAAAAACTGTTTATTGAGACATGACTGAAAAAAGGACAATTGTTTACAGCTATGTAACACTGGTGCCCTCTAAGTACCACTGACCCGAATGCCGTTATCAGCCCCATTGGTGATGAGGAGAGGCTCGCCATGGAGGAATGTTGGTCCAGCGATAGCTGTGTTGTGGACATCTCTCATCTGACACAAGCTTTTTCTCCTCTGGATCCCACAGTCCAATATGTCCGACAGGACTACCAGCCACCATTGCCGGATAGCCATCTAGAAAATAATCACATCAGTGTGACAAGGTAAGTAAACATTTTTTTAAAGCATATCAAGACCGATTTCTTAAAATAATTGACGCAAAATAGTGACATCACTTACACAAAATGAGGCCACACAATCTAGTTATCACATCATTATAACCATAATAAATACACCACTACGTTCAACTGGTAATGCCACCTGTTCTGAAGGACAATGAAGAGACTGGGCCCCAGTCTTGCTGGAACTTCATCAGTGACTCATCAAACTTGATGTTGTGGATGATGATCAGACCCGATGATAGGCCAACGCCCACAACGTCTACAGCTGGGGTCTGATGAGAAATGTTGAGGAAGAGTGGGTTTCCACTAGTTACCACAGCCACAAAGTAGAAATTGGCTAGATCATTAAAAAAACGCATTAAAAAACTACATTTGCTTTTTGGTCTTAATTTATGGTTATAGTTAGGCATAAGGTTAGCAGTATGGTTAGGGTTAAAATCAGATTTTAAGAAGAGAATTGAGAAATATTCGGGGTATATGACTTGGTGTCTGTGGTAACTAGTTGTGACTGCTAAAGAGAGATGAGCTGGGCATTTCTGATTAAACAGAAATATTACAATGTGTACAAAACATTATGAACACCTTCCTGATATTGGAGTTGCAGGAATTGTCCATAGAGCTCTGAGACAAGATTGTGTTGAGGCACAGATCTGCTGAAGGGTACCAAAAACTTTCTGCAGCATTGAAGGTCCCCAAGAACACAGTGGCCTCCATCATTCTTCAATGGAAGAAGTTTGGAACCAAGACTCCCTAGAGCACCAAGACTCCCTAGAGCTGAGCAATTGGGCCTTGGTCAGGGAGGTGACCAAGAACCCGATGGTCACTGACTGAGCTCCAGAGTTCCTCTGTGGAGATGGGCGAACCCATCTCTGCAGCACCACCAATGAGGCCTTTATGGTAGAGTGGCCAGACGGAAGCCACTCCTCAGTAAAATGCCCATGACAGCCAGCTTGGAGCTTGTCAAAAGGCACCTAAAGGACTCAAAGACCATGAGAAACAAGATTCTCTGGTAGGATGAAACAAAGATCGAACTCTTTGGCTTGAATGCAACAAGTCAGGTCTGGAAGAAACCAGGCACCGCTCATCACCTGGCCAATACCATCCCTACAGCGAAGCATGGTGGTGGCAGCATCATGCTGTGGGGATGTTTTTCAGGGTCAAGGACCGGGACACTCGCCAGGATCGAGGCAATGATGAAGGGAGCAAAATACAGAGAGATCCTTGATGAAAACTTCAGGACCTCAGACTGGGGCGAAGGTTCACCTTCCAACAGGACAACAACCCTAAGCACAAAGCCAAGACAATGCAGGAGTGGCTTCGAGACAAATCTCTGAATGTCCTTGATTGGCCCAGCCAGAGCCCGGACTTGAACCTGATCAAACATCTCTCAAACGTCAAACACCCTACCCCTTTCGTAGGGTTATTTGATCAGAACCCCCAGGGGTTCTTCTTCACTGAACCAAAATTGGTTCCATATAGGACCTCAAGGGTTGTCATATATGAAGCAACACAGTACCTTAACCATTCTATACAGTATGTGAAAGGAGTTTAACATATGTATGGCTGACAATTCCTCAACAAAAAAATATGTATTAATTCAGTTTCAGCTTTGAGAATAAATATACTTCAACCAACCTGCTGAAGCACTGACTCCTACTGCCCATCCTGGGAAGGTGTAAAGGAGTTTGCTAAAATAAAATGAATTAACTTAATGAGTAGAGAGAATGTCAAGTTGTCCTAATTTTAAGACCAAACTTTGATAAAGCACTCTATAACAACGTCAGGTACATTACAGATCTTTGGTTGTGCTGTCCTTCCATCAGTTTACGTATTTCATAACTAAATTATAATTCTACATGAAAGTAGAAATATAAATAATGGGGTGCAAAGGAGCAAAATAAATAAATATAGTAGGGGAAGAGGTAGTTGTTTGGGCTAAATTATAGATGGGCTATGTACAGGTGCAGTAATCTGTGAGCTGCTCTGACAGCTGGTGCTTAAAGCTAGTGAGGGAGATAAGTGTTTCCAGTTTCAGAGATTTTTGTAGTTCGTTCCAGTCATTGGCAGCAGAGAACTGGAAGGAGAGGCAGCCAATGGAAGAATTGGTTTTGGGGGTGACCAGAGAGATATACCTGTTGGAGTGAGTGCTAATTTCTGCTTGAAAAAGCTAGCCTTGGCTTTTCGAACTGCCTGTGTATATTGGTTTCTAACTTCCCTGAAAAGTTGCATATCACGGGGGCTGTTCGATGCTAATGCAGAACGCCATAGGATGTTTTTGTGTTGGTTAAGGGCAGTCAGGTCTGGAGAGAACCCAGGGCTATATCTTTCCTGTTTCTAATTTTCTTGAATGGGGCATGCTTATTTAAGATGGTGAGGAAGGCATTTAAAAAAAACAGGCATCCTCTACTGACGGGATGAGGTCAATATCCTTCCAGGATACATGGGCCAGGACAATTTTTAAGGCCTGCTCACTGAAGTGTTTCAGGGAGTCTTTGACAGTGATGAGTGGAGGTTGTTTGACTGCTGACCCATAACGGATGCAGGCAATGAGGCAGTGATCGCTGACATCTTGGTTGAAAACAGCAGAGGTGTATTTAGAGGGCAAGTTGGTTAGGATGATATATATGAGGGTGCCCGTGTTTACGGATTTGGGGTGGTACCTGGTAGGTTCATTGATAATTTGTGTGAGATTGAGGGCATTAAGCTTAGATTGTAGGATGGCTGGGGTGTTAAGCATGTTCCAGTTTAGGTCGCCTAGCAGCACGAGCTCTGAAGATAGATGGGTGGCAATCAGTTCACATATGGTGTCCAGAACACAGCTGGGTGCGGAGGGTGGTCTATAGCAGGCGGAAACGGTGAGAGACTTGTTTTTAGAGAGGTGGATTTTTAAAAGTAGAAGTTCAAATTGTTTGGGTACAGACCTGGATAGTAGGACAGAACTCTGCAGGCTATCTTTGCAGTAGATTTCAACACCACCACCTTTGGTCGTTCTATCTTGTCTGAAAATGTTGTAGTTAGGGATGGAGATTTCAGAATCTTTGGTGGTCTTCCTAAGCCAGGATTCAGACACGGCTAGAACATCCGGGTTGGCAGAGTGTGCTAAAGCACCGAATAAAACAAACTTAGGGAGGAGGCTTCTAATGTTAACATGCAAGAAACCAAGGCTATTACGGTTACAGACGTCATTAAAAGAGAGCGCCTGGGGAATAGGAGTGGAGCTAGGCACTGCAGGGCCTGGATTCACCTCTACATCACCAGAGGAACAGAGGAGGAGTAGGATAAGGGTACGGCTAAAAGCTATGAGGATTGGTCGTCTAGAACGTCTGGAACAGAGAGTAAAATGAGGTTTCTGGGGGCGATAAAATAGCTTCAAGGTATAATGTACAGTGGAGGTAAACCTAGGCATTGAGTGATGATGAGAGAGATATTGTCTCTAGAAACATAATTGAAACTAGGTGATGCCATCGCATGTGTGAGTGGTGGAACTGAAATGTTGGATAAGGTATATTGAGCAGGGCTAGAGGCTATACAGTGAAATAAGCCTATAAACACTAACCAGAACAGCAATGGACAAGGCATATTGACATTAAGGAGAGGCATGCTTAGACGAGTGATCATAAGGGTCCAGTGAGTAGTGAGGTTGGTTGGGGTCACGGCGATTCAGACAGCGAGCCGGGCCATCGGTATAAAGCTGGCAGAGGATGGAGGTCTGTTTTTAGCAACCTTGTGCGTTTCCGTCGGTAGATTAGTGGGGTTCCGTGTGGTAGAGGGGACAAATCCAATTGGCAAAATAGATATAGTTATAGTGACCCCAAAGTTTTTCCGATAGGCCTATTCAGATAGCAGCCGATAAGACAGCTAACGATTAGCGGGCTGCAGATGGGAGTTCGGGTAACGTCGCGACGGAGGGGCCAGTTGGATAACTCCCTCGGGCAGGTAATGTCGGTAGTCCAGCTGTGAAGGCCCGGTGGGGCTCCACGTCGGCAGTAAAATGGGTCTGGATAGGTGATTGTAACCCAGGAGTGGCTGATGGAACTCTACAGCTGGCTAGCTCCGGAATAATTGATGTTTGAGCCGGAACCGACGTAAGCCAATAGTCACTCGGAGAGCAGCTAGCTAGCTGCAAGATCTTGGTGTAATTGTCCAGAGCTTGCGGTAGAAATCCGGGGATATGGAGAGAAAATAGGGCCGATATGCTCTGGTCTGAGTCGCGTTGTACAAAACTGGTGCTAGCTTTTCGAGCTAAAGGATAGCTGATGACCACCAACCGTGGTTAGCTGAATACTAACGTTAGCCAGTAAACTGGCTAGCTTCTGGCTAGCTTCTGGCTAACTTCTTGCTAGCTTCTATTGTGGATTTCAGATTTATATATAATATATATTTTTTTAAATTGGTGAGGCGGGTTGCAGGAGAGTGTTTTGAAGTTGAGATGTTTAGAAAAAGAAAAAAAAAGATGTGCGAAGAAAAGATGTATATACACTGCTCAAAAAAAATAAACACTTAAACAACACAATGTAACTCCAAGTCAATCACACTTCTGTGAAATCAAACTGTCCACTTAGGAAGCAACACTGATTGACAATCAATTTCACATGCTGTTGTGCAAATGGAATAGACAACAAGTGGAAATTATAGGCAATTAGCAAGACACCCCCAATAAAGGAGTGGTTCTGCAGGTGGTGACCACAGACCACGTCTTAGTTCCTATGCTTCCTGGCTGATGTTTTGGTCACTTTTGAATGCTGGCGGTGCTTTCACTCTAGTGGTAGCATGAGACGGAGTCTACAACCCACACAAGTGGCTCAGGTAGTACAGCTCATCCAGGATGGCACATCAATGCAAGCTGTGGCAAGAAGGTTTGCTGTGTCTGTCAGCGTAGTGTCCAGAGCATGGAGGCGCTACCAGAAGACAGGCCAGTACATCAGGAGACGTGGAGGAGGCCGTAGGAGGGCAACAACCCAGCAGCAGGACCGCTACCTCCGCCTTTGTGCAAGGAGGAGCAGGAGGAGCACTGCCAGTGCCCTGCAAAATGACCTCGAGCAGGCCACAAATGTGCATGTGTTTGCTCAAACGGTCAGAAACAGACTCCCATGAGGGTGGTATGAGGGCCCGACATCCACAGGTGGGGGTTGTGCTTACAGCCCAACACCATGCAGGACGTTTGGCATTTGCCAGAGAACACCAAGATTGGCAAATTCACCACTGGCGCCCACTGCCGCCCCAGATGAGATCCTCAGACCCCTTGTGAGACCATATGCTGGTGCGGTTGGCCCTGGGTTCCTCCTAATGCAAGACAATGCTAGACCTCATGTGGCTGGAGTGTCAGCAGTTCCTGCAAGAGGAAGGCATTGATGCTATGGACTGGCCCGCCTGTTCCCCAGACCTGAATCCAATTGAGCACATCTGGGAAATCATGTAATATAATAATAATAATAATATATGCCATTTAGCAGACGCTTTTATCCAAAGCGACTTACAGTCATGTGTGCATACATTCTACGTATGGGTGCTCCCGGGGATCGAACCCACTACCCTGGCGTTACAAGCGCCATGCTCTACCAACTGAGCTACACAGGACCATGTCTCGCTCCCTCCACCAACATCACGTTGCACCACAGACTGTCCAGGAGTTGACGGATGCTTTAGTCCAGGTCTGGGAGGAGATCCCTCAGGAGACCATCCGCCACCTCATCAGGAGCATGCCCAGGCGTTGTAGGGAGGTCATACAGGCACGTGGAGGCCACACACACTACTGAGCCTCATTTTGACTTGTTTTAAGGACATTACATCAAAGTTGGATCAGCCTGTAGTGTAGTTTTCCACTTTAATTTTGAGTGTGACTCCAAATCTAGACCTCCATAGGTTGATACATTTGATATCCATTGATCATTTTGGTGTGATTTTGTTGTCAGCACATTCAACTATGTAAAGAAAAGGTATTTAATAAAAATATTTAATTCATTCAGATCTAGGATGTGTTATTATAGTGTTCCCTTTATTTTTTTGAGCAGTGTATATACAGTGGGGCAAAAAAGTATTTAGTCAGCCACCAATTGTGTAAGTTCTCCCTCTTAAAAAGATGAGACAGGCCTGTAATTTTCATCATAGGTACACTTCAACTATGACAGACAAAATGAGAAAAAAAATCCTGAAAATCACATTGTAGGATTTTTTATGAATTTATTTGCAAATTGTGGTGGAAAATAAGTATTTGGTCAATAACAAAAGTTTATCTCAATACTTTGTTATATACCCTTTGTTGGCAATGACAGAGGTCAAACGTTTTCTGTAAGTCTTCACAAGGTTTTCACACACTGTTGCTGGTATTTTGGCCCATTCATCCATGTAGATCTCCTCTAGAGCAGTGATGTTTTGGGGCTGTTGCTGGGCAACACGGACTTTCAACTCCCTCCAAAGATTTTCTATGGGGTTGAGATCTGTAGACTGGCTAGGCCACTCCAGGACCTTGAAATGCTTCTTACGAAGCCACTCCTTCGTTGCCCGTGCGGTGTGTTTGGGATCATTGTCATGCTGAAAGACCCAACCACGTTTCATCTTCAATACCCTTGCTGATGGAAGGAGGTTTTCACTCAAAATCTCACGACACATGGCCCCATTCATTCTTTCCTTTACACGGATCAGTCGTCCTGATCCCTTTGCAGAAGAACCGCCCCAAAGCATGATGTTTCCACCCCCATGCTCTACAGTAGGTATGGTGTTCTTTGGATGCAACTCAGCATTCTTTGTCCTCCAAACACGACGAGTTGAGTTTTTACCAAAAAGTTATATTTTGGTTTCATCTCACCATATGACATTCTCCCAATCTTCTTCTGGATCATCTAAATGCTGGACACGTACTGACTTAAGCAGGGGGACACGTCTGGCACTGCAGGATTTGAGTCCCTGGCGGCATAGTGTGTTACTGATGGTAGGCTTTGTTACTTTGGTCCCAGCTCTCTGCAGGTCATTCACTAGGTCCCCCGTGTGGTTCTGTGAATTTTGCTCACCGTTCTTGTGATCGTTTTGTCCTCACGGGGTGAGATCTTGCGTGGAGCCCCAGATCGAGGGAGATTATCAGTGGTCTTGTATGTCTTCCATTTCCTAATAATTGCTCCCACAGTTGATTTCTTCAAACCAAGCTGCTTACCTATTGCAGATTCAGTCTTCCCAGCCTGGTGCAGGTCTACAATTTTGTTTCTGGTGTCCTTTGACAGCTCTTTGGTCTTGGCCATAGTGGAGTTTGGAGTGTGACTGTTTGAGGTTGTGGACAGGTGTCTTTTATACTGATAACAAGTTCAAACATGTGCCATTAATAGAGGTAACGAGTAGAGGACAGAGGAGTCTCTTAAAGAAGAAGTTACAGGTCTGTGAGAGCCAGAAATCTTGCTTGTTTGTAGGTGACCAAATACTTATTTTCCACCATAATTTGCAAATAAATTCATTACAAATCCTACAATGTGATTTTCTTGATTTTTTTTCTCATTTTGTCTGTCATAGTTGAAGTGTACCTATGATGAAAATGACAGGCCTCTCTCATCTTTTTAAGTGAGAGAACTTGCAAAATTGGTGGCTGACTAAATACTTTTTTGCCCCACTGTATATACACGGGACACGACAAGACGAGGACAAAGGACGTCTGACTGCTATGCCATCTTGGGGGCATGATAGAAAAGAAGCCTGGAATAGGAAGAGTGAAAGAGACTGGGTTGTGTGTCAGAAGTTAATGGTTCTCTGTGGGAAGGCAGATAGATTTGGAATGTGTTGGGTCGAAGGGAGTAGAGCAACGGTTGAGATAGGGGAGACAGGTGGACATCTGTGGACAAGGGGAAGGAGGGGTTGAGGTCAGGAGGTGAGGTCATATCCCCTTAAGGGAGTAAACAGGGTTTAGTATCTGGTTACCTTCTTTCTGTTGAACCATAAGATGTAAGGATCGGAGAGAGAAGGAGGAGTGTCCTAAAGTGGTGAGAAATGTTTTGCTGTCTGAATACAGCTGTACAGAACCTTTTTTTATTTTTTATTTATTTAACTAGGCAAGTCAGTTAAGAACAAATTCTTATTTTCAATGACAGCCTAGGAACAGTGGGTTAACTGCCTGTTCAGGGGCAGAACGACATATTTGTACCTTGTCAGCTCAGGGGTTTGAACTTGCAACCTTGCAGTTACTAGTTCAACATTCTAACCACAAGGCTACCCTGCCGCCATGCTCAAGATCATAAACGATACCATAACTGCCATTGATAAAAGACAGTACTGTGCAGCTGTCTTCATCGACCTGGCCAAGGCTTTCGACTCTGTCAATCACCGTATTCTTATCGGCAGACTCAACTGCTTTGGTTTTTCTAATGACTGCCTCGCCTGGGTCACTAAATACCTCTCAGATAGAGTTCAGTGTGTCAAATCGGAGGGCCTGATGTCCGGACCCCTGGAATTCTCTATGGGTGTGCCACAGGGTTCAATTCTCGGTCCAACTCTCTTCTCTGTATACATCAATGCTGTCGCTCTTGCTGCGGGAGAATCTTTGATCCACCTCTACGCATTCTGTTTACATCTGGCCTTTCTTTGGGCACTGTTAAAAAACCTCCAAATCGAGCTTCAACGTAACTCCTTCCATGGCCTCCAACTGCTCTTAAACGCTAGTAAAACTAAATGCATGCTCTTCAACCGATCGCTGCCTGCACCCGCCCGCCCAACTAGCATCACTACTGTGGACGGTTCTGACTTAGAATATGTGGATGACTATAAATACTTAGGTGTCTGACTAGACTGTAAACCTACCTTTCAGACTCAAATTAAGCATCCCCAATCCAAAATTTAATCTAGACTCGGCTTCCTATTTCGCAACAAAGCCTCCTTCACTCATGCTGCCAAACATGCCCTTGTAAAACTGACTATCCTACCAATCCTTGTTCTAGGCCCTCTCCTATTCTCGCTATACACCAAGTCACTTGGCTCTGTCATAACCTCACATGGTCTCTCCTATCATTGCTATGCAGACGACACACAATTAATATTCTCCTTTCCCCCTTCTGATGACCAGGTGGCGAATCGCATCTCTGCATGTCTGGCAGACATATCAGTGTGGATGACGGATCACCACCTCAAGCTGAACCTCGGCAAGACGGAGCTGCTCTTCCTCCCGGGGAAGGACTGCCCGTTCCATGATCTCGCCATCACGGTTGACAACTCCATTGTGTCCTCCTCCTAGAGCGCTAAGAACCTTGGCGTGATCCTGGACAACACCCTGTCGTTCTCAACTAACATCAAGGCGGTGGCCTGTTCCTGTAGGTTCATGCTCTACAACATCCGCAGAGTACGACCCTGCCTCACACAGGAAGCGGCGCAGGTCCTAATCCAGGCACTTGTCATCTCCCGTCTGGATTACTGCAACTCGCTGTTGGCTGGGCTCCCTGCCTGTGCCATTAAACCCCTTCAACTCATCCAGAATGCCGCAGCCCGTCTGATGTTCAACCTTCCCAAGTTCTCTCACGTCACCCCGCTCCTCCGTTCTCTCCACTTGCTTCCAGTTGAAGCTCGCATCCGCTACAAACTCCCACACGACGTCAGGACAGCGGAGTCAATCACCACCTTCCGGAGACACCTGAAACCCCACCTCTTTAAGGAATACCTAGGATAGGATAAGTAATCCCTCTCACCCCCCCCTTTAAGATTTAGATGCACTATTGTAAAGTGACTGTTCCACTCGATGTCATAAGGTGAATGCACCAATTTGTAAGTCGCTCTGGATAAGAGCGTCTGCTAAATGACTTAAATGTACTGTAAAAATGTAATTTACCAAATAGCCTCCAACACTCTACTCAGCAAAGTGGATGCAGTCTATCACAGTGCCATCCATTTTGTCACCAAAGCCCCATATACTACCCACCACTGCGACCTGTATGCTCTCGTTGGCTGGTCCTCTCTACATATTCGTCGTCAAACCCACTGGCTCCAGGTCATCTATAATGCTAACTAAAGCTCTGCCTTATCACAGCTCACTGGTCACCATAGCAACACCCACCCATAGCACACGCTCCAGCAGGTATATTTCACAGGTTATTCCCCAAAGCCAAAACCCTCTTTGGCCTCCTTTCATTCCAGTTCTCTGCTGCCAATGACTGGAACAAATTGCGAAAATCACTGAAGTAGGAGACTTATTGTCACATGGAATGACGCTGGAGAGACGAAGCAGGTACGGGGAGTAAAACATTTTAATAAATGCCGAACATGGAACGAGACAGGAACACACAGGAACAGCGCAGGAACACACAGGAGCAGCGCAGCAAACAGGTAACAAAAGGTAATCAATGCAGAAACAGGGAACAGAGCTGTGGAACTGACAAAAATAGGGGAGGTAATAACTGGTGATGCGCGTGACGAGGGAAGGCAGGTGTGCGTAATGGATTATAGGAGTGCGTGATGCAGGGGTGGGGGCAGACGAGACACTTATATCTCCCTCACTAACTTTAAGCGTCAGCTGTCAGAGAGGTGACCAAAAACCCGATGGTCACTCTGACAGAGCTCCAGAGTTCCTCCGTGGAGATGGGAAAACCTTCCAGAAGGACAACCATCCCTGCAGCACTCCACCAATCAGGCCATTATGGTAGAGGCCAGACAGAAGCCACTCCTCAGTAAAAGGCACATGACAGTCCACTTTGGAGTTTTCCAAAAGGCCCCTAAAGGACTCTCAGACCATGAGAAACAAGACTCGCTGGTCTAATGAAACGAAGATGAAACTCTTTGGCATGTGTGCTACGTGTCACGTCTGGTGGAAACCAGGCACCTCCCATCACCTGTACCATCCCTATGGTTAAGCATGGCAGCAACATGCTGTGGTGATGTTTTTCAGCAGCAGGGACTGGGAGACTATTCAGGATTGAGGGAAAGATGACCGGAGCAAAGTACAGAGAGATCCTCGATGAAAACCTGCTCCAGAGTGCTCAGGACCCCAGACTGGGGCAAAGGTTCACCTTCCAACTGGACAATGACCCTAAGCATACAGCCAAGACAACGCAGGAGTGGCTTCAGAACAAGTCTCTGAATGTCCTTGAGTGGCCCAACCAGAGCCCAGACTTGAACCCAATCGAACATCTCTGGAGAGACCTGAAAATAGCTATGAAGTGACGGTCCCCATCCAACCTGACAGAGATTGAGAGGATTTGCAGAGAAGAATGCATAAAACTCCCCAAATACAGGTGTGCCAAGCTTGTAGCATCATACCCCAAAAAACTTGAGGCTGTAATCGCTGCCAAGTACTGAGTAAAGGGTCTGAATACTTGTATTTCAGATCATTATTTTTTTATACATTTGCAAACATTTAAAAAAAAATCTGTTTGTGCTTTGTCATTATGGGATTATTGTGTGTAGATTGATTTGTATTTATTTATTGTTATTTAACATTTATTTAACTAGGCAAGTCAAAGAGAGACTGATGAGGGAAATAAACATTTAATACATTTTAGAATAAGGCTGTAACATAACAAAAATTGGAAAAAGGGAAGGGGTCTGAATAATTACAGAATGCACTGTATGGCTCTTTGTTGTGTTACAGCCTGAATTTAAAATGGATTAAATTGAGATTTCGTGTCACTGGCCTACACACAATACCCCATAATGTCAAAGTGGAACAATGTTTTTAGCAATGTTTACAAATGAATTAAAAATGAAAAGCTAAAATGTCTTGAGTCAATAAGTATTCAACCCCTTTGCTATGGCAAGCCGAAAGTTATGGAGTAAAAATGTGATTAGCAAGTCACATAATAAGTTGCATGGACAATAAGTGTTTAACATTATTTTTGAATGACTACCTCATGTCTGTATCATGCACATACAAATGATCTGTAAGGTCCCTCAGTCAAATCAAATCAAATTTTATTTGTCACATACACATGGTTAGCAGATGTTAATGCGAGTGTAGCGAAATGCTTGTGCTTCTAGTTCCGACAATGCAGTAATAACCAACAAGTAATCTAGCTAACAATTCCAAAACTACTACCTTATAGACACACGTGTAAGGGGATAAAGAATATGTACATAAAGATATATGAATGAGTGATGGTACAGAGCGGCATAGGCAAGATACAGTAGATGGTATTGAGTGCAGTATATACATATGAGATGAGTATGTAAACAAAGTGGCATAGTTAAAGTGGCTAGTGATACATGTATTACATAAAGATGCAGTAGATGATATAGAGTACAGTATATACATATACATATGAGATGAATCATGTAGGGTATGTAAACATTATATTAGGTAGCATTGTTTAAAGTGGCTAGTGATACATCATTTCCCATCAATTCCCATTATTAAAGTGGCTGGATTTGAGTCAGTGTGTTGGCAGCAGCCACTCAATGTTAGTGGTGGTTGTTTAACAGTCTGATGGCCTTGAGATAGAAGCTGTTTTTCAGTCTCTCGGTCCCAGCTTTGATGCACCTGTACTGACCTCGCCTTCTGGACAATAGCGGGGTGAACAGGCAGTGGCTCGGGTGGTTGTTGTCCTTGATGATCTTTATGGCCTTCCTGTGACATCGGGTGGTGTAGGTGTCCTGGAGGGCAGGTAGTTTGCCCCCGGTGATGTGTTGTGCAGACCTCACTACCCTCTGGAGAGCCTTACGGTTGTGGGCGGAGCAGTTGCCGTACCAGGCGGTGATACAGCCCGACAGGATGCTCTCGATTGTGCATCTGTAGAAGTTTGTGAGTGCTTTTGGTGACAAGCCAAATTTCTTCAGCCTCCTGAGGTTGAAGAGGCGCTGCTGCGCCTTCTTCACGACGCTGTCTGTGTGGGTGGACCAATTCAGTTTGTCTGTGATGTGTACGCCGAGGAACTTAAAACTTACTACCCTCTCCACTACTGTTTCATCGATGTGGATAGGGGGGGGTTCCCTCATGCTGTTTCCTGAAGTCCACAATCATCTCCTTAGTTTTGTTGACGTTGAGTGTGAGGTTATTTTCCTGACACCACACTCCGAGGGCCCTCACCTCCTCCCTGTAGGCCGTCTCGTCGTTGTTGGTAATCAAGCCTACCACTGTTGTGTCGTCCGCAAACTTGATGATTGAGTTGGAGGCGTGCGTGGTTACGCAGTCGTGGGTGAACAGGGAGTACAGGAGAGGGCTCAGAACGCATCCTTGTGGGGCCCCAGTGTTGAGGATCAGCGGGGTGGAAATGTTGTTGCCTACCCTCACCACCTGGGGGCAGCCCGTCAGGAAGTCCAGTACCCAGTTGCACAGGGCGGGGTCGAGACCCAGGGTCTCGAGCTTGATGACGAGCTTGGAGGGCACTATGGTGTTAAATGCCGAGCTGTAGTCGATGAACAGCATTCTCACATAGGTATTCCTCTTGTCCAGATGGGTTAGGGCAGTGTGCAGTGTGGTTGAGATTGCATCGTCTGTGGACCTATTTGGGCGGTAAGCAAATTGGAGTGGGTCTAGGGTGTCAGGTAGGGTGGAGGTGATATGGTCCTTGACTAGTCTCTCAAAGCACTTCATGATGACGGAAGTGAGTGCTACGGGGCGGTAGTCGTTTAGCTCAGTTACCTTAGCTTTCTTGGGAACAGGAACAATGGTGGCCCTATTGAAGCATGTGGGAACAACAGACTGGGATAGGGATTGATTGAATATGTCCGTAAACACACCAGCCAGCTGGTCTGCGCATGCTCTGAGGGCGCGGCTGGGGATGCCGTCTGGGCCTGCAGCCTTGCGAGGGTTGACACGTTTAAATGTTTTCCTTACGTCGGCTGCAGTGAAGGAGAGTCCACATGTTTTAGTTGCGGGCCATGTCAGTGGCACTGTATTGTCCTCAAAACGGGCAAAAAAGTTATTTAGTCTGCCTGGGAGCAAGACATCCTGGTCCATGATGGGGCTCGTTTTCTTTTTGTAATCCGTGATTGACTGTAGACCCTGCCACATACCTCTTGTGTCTGAGCCGTTGAATTGAGATTCTACTTTGTCTCTATACTGACGCTTAGCTTGTTTGATTGCCTTGCAGAGGGAATAGTTACACTGTTTGTATTCGGTCATGTTTCCGGTCACCTTGCCCTGATGAAAAGCAGTGGTTCGGGCTTTCAGTTTCACGTGAATGCTGCCATCAATCCACGGTTTCTGGTTTGGGAATGTTTTAATCATTGCTATGGGAACGACATCTTCAACGCACGTTCTAATGAACTCACTCACCGAATCAGCGTATTCGTCAATGTTGTTGTCTGACGCAATACGAAACATATCCCAGTCCACGTGATGGAAGCAGTCTTGGAGTGTGGAATCAGATTGGTCGGACCAGCGTTGAACAGACCTCAGCTCAAGAGCTTCTTGTTTTAGTTTCTGTCTGTAGGCAGGGATCAACAAAATGGAGTCGTGGTCAGCTTTTCCGATAGGAGGGCGGGGCAGGGCCTTATATGCGTCACGGAAGTTAGAGTAGCAGTGATCCAAGGTTTTTCCAGCCCTGGTTGCGCAATCGATATGCTGATAAAATTTAGGGAGTCTTGTTTTCAGATTAGCCTTGTTAAAATCCCCAGCTACAATGAATGCAGCCTCCGGATAAATGGATTCCAGTTTGCAAAGAGTCAAATAAAGTTCATTCAGAGCCATCGATGTGTCTGCTTGGGGGGGAATATATACGGCTGTGATTATAATCGAAGAGAATTCCCTTGGTAGATAATGTGGTCGACATTTGATTGTGAGGGATTCTAAATCAGGTGAACAGAAGGACTTGAGTACCTGTATGTTGTTATGATCACACCACGTCACGTTAACCATGAAGCATACGCCCCCGCCCCTCTTCTTACCAGAAAGATGTTTGTTTCTGTCTACGCGATGCGTGGAGAAACCAGTTGGCTGCACCGACTCCGATAGCGTCTCTCCAGTGAGCCATGTTACCGTGAAGCAAAGCACGTTACAGTCTCTGATGTCCCTCTGGAATGCTACCCTTGTGTTACAACCTGATTTTAAAATGGATTAAATTGAGATTCAGACATTGAATATCCCTTTGAGCATGGTGAAGTTATTAATTACACTTTGGATGGTGTTACGGATACAGTTATCCTGTGTGTGTGTGTGTATCCTGTGTGTGTGTTTCTTTTCTCTCCTTTTCCCCTCACAGGTGAAAACCATCACTCCCCAATCAGTCAACAATCAATCATCAATCAGAAGACACACCTCCTCCTATTTCCTGACCTATCACAGTTCCTTCCCCATGGTTTAAAAACCCCATCATTTGTTTGTTCTAAAGCTCAGCTCAGCTCAATCTCTAGCTCAATCTCTCTGTAAATGCCATGTCTGTAGGTCTCTGTGTTTCACTCTCGCTTTGTGTCTTAACCTCTTTTTTGTTTAAAGCACCTCCATAGCACTTTGTCATCACCTGTGAGTATTGTTTTTGGTTATGGTGTTTGTTTGTTTGCTGGTGGGAAAAGGGGGAAACCAAGACCAGTCGCCCATGGGCATACACTACCCGTAGGTGAACTTTGTTAAATACACTAGTTAGAACTGGGCGGACCACCCACTGTATTTTTGGTTAGTTAGTTAGCTGTTGTTAAAGTAGGCTAGTCTAGCTTAGGGGTGTGTTATTGTATATTTATTGTTTCTTTCCTTGGGTCCAGCTCAGCCCCTTTTCCTGCTCCCCCCATTACCGTGTGTTTATAAATAAACCTAGAGTTTGACGGTAGATTTCTGTTGTCGTGGTTATTTCGTGCACACTTTTACTTTGTCACAATAATAATTTGCATGAGTTATGTTACGGGTCTCATTACCATCCCCCCTAGACTGTCGGGCCAAAAGGGATTCGTAACAGATGGTGTATCAAAACACCCAGTCACTACAAAGATGCAGGCTTCTTTTACTAACTCAGTTGCCTGAGAGGAAGGAAACCGCTCAGGAATTTCACCACAAGGCCAATGTTGACTAAAGCAGTTACAGAGTTTAATGGCTGTGATAGTAGAAAACTGAGGATGGATCAACAATGTTGTAGTTACTCAACAATACTAACCTAAATGACAGAGTGAAAAGAAGCAAGCCTGTACAGAATAAAAATATTCCAAAACATGCATCCTGTTTGCAATAAGGCACTAAAGTAAAACTGCAAAAATGTGGCAAAGAAATTATCTTTATGTCCTGAATACAAAAAGTTATGGTTGGGGAAATCCAACACAACACATCACTGAGTATCAATTCTTCATATTTTCAAGGGTGGTGGTGGTTGCATCATGTTATGAGTATGCTTGTCATCGGCAAAGACTATGGAGTTTCTTAGGCTAAAAAGAAATGGAATAGAGCTAAGCACAGGCAAAATCCTAGAGGAAAACCTAGTTCAGTCTGCTTTCCAACAGACAAATTAATCTTTCAGCAGGTCAACAACCTAAAACACAAGGCCAAATATACCCAAGTGGCCTATTTATATTGGACTTAATTATGCTTGAAAATCTATGGCAAAACTTGAAAATGGTTGTCTACAGTAGCAATGATCAACAACCAACTTGACAGAGCTTAAATAATTTTTCATATAATAATGTGCAAATATTGTGCAATCCAGGTGTGCAAAGCTCTTGGAGACTTACCCAGGAAGACTCACATCTGTAATCGCTACCAAAAGGTGATTCTAACATGTATTGATTGACTCAGGGCTGTGAATACTTATGTAAATGAGACATTTCTAAAAACATGTTTTCTCTTTGTCAATATGGGGTATTGTGTGTGGATGGGTGAAAAAATATATATTGAGTAAATGTTGAATTCAGGCTGTAACACTTAAAATGTGGAATAAGTCAAGGGGTATGAATACTTTCTGAAAGCATCTGAATGCTGGTTGGTTTCCCACTGAATTTGAGGTTCAGTTGGAAACCAGCTACTTCTCGCTGCCGCCATCCTTTGCATTGGAGAACTCATTGTTCAAATACATAAAAGCAAAGAATATGTCCGACATTTATTTTCAGCAAGGTTCTCAAGCGATGAACAAATTATCTTATACATTTCCCTACTCTGAGCTCCGTAAGGTCCTAAAACATTTACAAAAGAGGCAGGTCAATCTTCTATAAACGCTAAACTCAATCACCCATTCTCATAAATCTGTTCATGTTCCTACTCTCACACTACATACTGTTCATAATGTACTGTTCATTTGTAATGTAATGTACTCTGTGGATACCAAAATGTGAACAACTTGATACTACATACCTACCAGTGGCATGTATTCATGGATGCCAAAGTAAGCCAGGCTTCCCAAAAAAACTGACCAAGAAAAAAACTTTCATTTTCTTCTTTGGTCTCTATTTTCTTTGGTCTGTGTTTCATAATGCCCTTCATAATGCTATTTTTAATTTGCAAGAGGCTGAATGTACACATGACCAAAAGTATGTGCATACCTGCTTGTTGAACAATCATAGGCATTAATATGGAGTTGGTCCCCCCTTTGCTGCTATAACAGCCTCCACTTCTGGGAATGCTTTACACATAGATGTTGGAACATTGCTGCGGGGACTTGCTTCCATTCAGCCACAAAACCATTAGTGAGGTCGGGCACTGATGTTGGGCGATTAGGCCTGGCTCACAGTCAGCGTTACAATTCATCCCAAAGGTGTTCGATGGGGCTGAGGTCAGGGCTCTGTGCAGGCCAGTCAAGTTCTTCCACACCGATCTCGACAAACCATTTCTGTATGGACCTCGCTTTGTGCACGGGCATTGTCATGCTGAAACAGGAAAAGGCCTTCCCCAAACTGTTGCCACAAAGTTGGAGGCACAGAATCATCTAGAATGTCAGTGTATCCTGTTGCATTAAGATTTCCATTCACTGGAAACAAGGGGCCTAGCCTGAACCATGAAAAACAGCCCCAGACCATTATTCCTCCTCCACCAAACTTTAGTTGGCAATATGCATTGGGGCAGGTAGTGTTCTGCTGGCATTTGGCAAACCCAGATTTGTCCGTCGGACAGCCAGATGGTGAAGCGTGATTATTACTCCAGAGAATGCATTTCCGCTGCTCAAGAGTCCAATGGCGGCGAGCTTTACACCACTCCAGCCGACGCTTGGTATTGCACATGGTGAACTTACTCTTGTGTGCGGCTGTTCGCCCATGGAAACCCATTTCATGAAGCTCCTGACCAACAGTTATTGTGCTTCTAGAGGCAGTTTTGAACTCGGTAGAGAGACATGCAACCGAGGACAGACCATTTTTACATGCTATGTGCTTCAGCACTCGGCGGTCCCGTTCTGTGAGCTTGTGTGGGCTACCACTTCACTGCTGCTCCGTAGTTTCTCCTAGACGTTTCCACTTCACAATAACAGCACTTACAGTTGACCAGGGCAGCTCTAGAAGGGCAGACATTTGACGAACTGACTTGTTGGAAAGGTGGCATCCTATGACGGTGTCACGTTGGAAGTCACTGAGCTCTTCAGTAAGGCCATTCTACTGCCAATGTTTGTCTATGGAGATTTCATGGCAGTGTGCTCAATTTTATACACCTGTCAGTAATGAGTGTGGCTGAAATAGCCGAATCCACTCATTTGAATGCGTGTCCACATCCACTATACAAAAGTATCTCAAAGCAAACCGAACGAACGAAACAGCACCCCTCTGTCTCTGTATGTGTAGGCCATCTATCTGATGCTGTCTGGTCCAAAAGAGTATGACATTGTTGCCGCCCTTAGCATTGAATGCAAGGGCAGCCAACAAGCATTTAGCCTCCCTTGATAAAAGAAAAGTGTAAAATAATAGCCAATCAGCGTTGAGCTAAACTGAGCGTGCTCAACTGTGAATGGTGATCTCCGGGTTGTGATGAAAATACGGTGTGGTTGAATTTATCCTGCCACTGTGTCTTCTTCTTGTCTCGGCCTTTAGGCCTATATATCACTGTCGCAAGGCATATGAACTAACAGCTTACATAGCAACACAGTTAGGTTGTAATATGGATTTTTTTCTGGCTTCTCTAGTGATTTTACCCACGCACCGCTAATGATACCTACAAACATACAATGTCACTCGTAAAGCAAATAATAATTGAAAGACTTTCTGTACATACATTTCTGGATAAATTGGCACAACCCATCCTCTGCTAGTGCTAACAAACACAAAAGCAACAAATTGTCACATTCATTCAATGTAGAAATTAGATCCTTTCAGATGAGATACACCAGAAAAATCGTGTGATTTGCAGAGAAGACTACTGACTGATAATTCACATAAATGACGCCAGGGTGAGTTAGTTTGACAGATGCAAGTTAAGTGTATTTCCTTCTATGACCATTGGGGATATTTATTGATTCCATGTATCATAGTACATATTATTATTCAGTGCTTTGTGACACAGTGGAAGTGCTGACAATTATCCAGATTGACCCTATGCCCTCCTCTCTTCTCCAGACCATTTCCGGAGACCTTCTCCCTTACCTCACCTCGCTCATCAACTCATCCCTGACCGCTGGCTACGTCCCTTCCGTCTTCAAGAGAGCGAGAGTTGCACCCCTTCTGAAAAAACCTACACTCGATCCCTCCGATGTCAACAATTACAGACCAGTATCCCTTCTTTCTTTTCTCTCCAAAACTCTTGAACGTGCCGTCCTTGGCCAGCTCTCCCGCTATCTCTCTCTGAATGACCTTCTTGATCCAAATCAGTCAGGTTTCAAGACTAGTCATTCAACTGAGACTGCTCTCCTCTGTATCACGGAGGCGCTCCGCACTGCTAAAGCTAACTCTCTCTCCTCTGCTCTCATCCTTCTAGATCTATCGGCTGCCTTCGATACTGTGAACCATCAGATCCTCCTCTCCACCCTCTCCGAGTTGGGCATCTCCCGCGCGGCCCACGCTTGGATTGCGTCCTACCTGACAGGTCGCTCCTACCAGGTGGCGTGGCGAGAATCTGTCTCCTCACCACGCGCTCTCACCACTGGTGTCCCCCAGGGCTCTGTTCTAGGCCCTCTCCTATTCTCGCTATACACCAAGTCACTTGGCTCTGTCATAACCTCACATGGTCTCTCCTATCATTGCTATGCAGACGACACACAACTAATCTTCTCCTTTCCCCCTTCTGATGACCAGGGGGCGAATCGCATCTCTGCATGTCTGGCAGACATATCAGTGTGGATGACGGATCACCACCTCAAGCTGAACCTCGGCAAGACGGAGCTGCTCTTCCTCCCGGGGAAGGACTGCCCGTTCCATGATCTCGCCATCACGGTTGACAACTCCATTGTGTCCTCCTCCCAGAGCGCTAAGAACCTTGGCGTGATCCTGGACAACACCCTGTCGTTCTCAACCAACATCAAGGCGGTGGTAGGCTTGATTACCAACAACGACGAGACGGCCTACAGGGAGGAGGTAAGGGCCCTCGGAGTGTGGTGTCAGGAAAATAACCTCACACTCAACGTCAACAAAACTAAGGAGATGATTGTGGACTTCAGGAAACAGCAGAGGGAACACCCCCCTATCCACATCGATGGAACAGTAGTGGAGAGGGTAGCTAGTTTTAAGTTCCTCGGCATACACATCACAGACAAACTGAATTGGTCCACTCACACTGACAGCGTCGTGAAGAAGGCGCAGCAGCGCCTATTCAACCTCAGGAGGCTGAAGAAATTCGGCTTGTCACCAAAAGCACTCACAAACTTCTACAGATTCACAATCGAGAGCATCCTGGCGGGCTGTATCACCGCCTGGTACGGCAACTGCTCCACCCTCAACCGTAAGGCTCTCCAGAGGGTAGTGAGGACTGCACAACGCATCACCGGGGGCAAACTACCTGCCCTCCAGGACACCTACACCACCCGTTGTTACAGGAAGGCCATAAAGATCATCAAGGACATCAACCACCCGAACCACTGCCTGTTCACCCCGCTATCATCCAGAAGGCGAGGTCAGTACAGGTGCATCAAAGCTGGGACCGAGAGACTGAAAAACAGCTTCTATCTCAAGGCCATCAGACTGTTAAACAGCCACCACTAACATTGAGTGGCTGCTGCCAACACACTGTCATTGACACTGACCCAACTCCAGCCATTTTAATAATGGGAATTGATGGGAAATGATGTAAATATATCACTAGCCACTTTAAACTATGCTACCTTATATAATGTTACTTACCCTACATTATTCATCTCATATGCATATGTATATACTGTACTCTACATCATCGACTGCATCCTTATGTAACACATGTATCACTAGCCACTTTAACTATGCCACTTTGTTTACTTTGTCTACACACTCATCTCATATGTATATACTGTACTCGATACCATCTACTGTATGCTGCTCTGTACCATCACTCATTCATATATCCTTATGTACATGTTCCTTATCCCCTTACACTGTGTATAAGACAGTAGTTTTGGAATTGTTAGTTAGATTACTTGTTGGTTATCACTGCATTGTCGGAACTAGAAGCACAAGCATTTCGCTACACTCACATTTAACATCTGCTAACCATGTGTATTTGACAAATACAATTTGATTTGATTTGATTTGATTCCTGTAGGTTCATGCTCTACAACATCCGCAGAGTACGACCCTGCCTCACACAGGAAGCGGCGCAGGTCCTAATCCAGGCACTTGTCATCTCCCGTCTGGATTACTGCAACTCGCTGTTGGCTGGGCTCCCTGCCTGTGCCAATAAACCCCTTCAACTCATCCAGAACGCCGCAGCCCGTCTGGTGTTCAACCTTCCCAAGTTCTCTCACGTCACCCGCTCCTCCGTTCTCTCCACTGGCTTCCAGTTGAAGCTTGCATCCGCTACAAGACCATGGTGCTTGCCTACGGAGCTGTGAGGGGAACGGCACCTCAGTACCTCCAGGCTCTGATCAGGCCCTACACCCAAACAAGGGCACTGCGTTCATCCACCTCTGGCCTGCTCGCCTCCCTACCACTGAGGAAGTACAGCTCCCGCTCAGCCCAGTCAAAACTGTTCGCTGCTCTGGCCCCCCAATGGTGGAACAAACTCCCTCACGACGCCAGGACAGCGGAGTCAATGACCACCTTCCGGAGACACCTGAAACCCCACCTCTTTAAGGAATACCTAGGATAGGATAAGTATCCCCCCCCCCTTTAAGATTTAGATGCACTATTGTAAAGTGACTGTTCCACTGGATGTCATAAGGTGAATGCACCAATTTGTAAGTCGCTCTGGATAAGAGCGTCTGCTAAATGACTTAAATGTAAATGTAAATGTAATTAGGGACACCATTCTCGGCAAAACACTCGAAATGTGCTTCTGGACAGAAAAAATAATCAAGCCATCTTTTGGTATTTTAGTTTTTTCGAAAATGACAACATTTTCCAGAATGAGCAAAAAAAAATCAGGGTTTCAAAGGGGCAACCACCAATGAACATTTAGGAATATTTTGCATAGTTTTTTTTAGGCGTTTTGCAGCAAGGTGGAATAGATCACCTTGGTGATCTGCAGCACGGCGGCGTGTAGAGAGTACTGCACCACGATGGAGCCGAAGCCTTTGTAGAATCCCAGGGCTCCCTCCTCTCGCCGGATCACATTTACACAGTCCAGGATGCCTTCATACTGCGTGTTGATGGGCAGGACCTCAAAGCCCAGGTCTGTGTTGTCGATGATGGTGCGCGTGCCCTGGATGTGGAGCCTGTGCATCACCATCTCCAGCGGATAGAGGAGGACATCGGCACACAGACTGGCCACAAAACTAGCCATGAGTTCTGGGAAGTAAGCATCCAGCATAGTCTGGACCGTCTCCGAGCCGTCCACAGGCTGCTTGGCCGGACTCTTCCGGCGCAGGAGGAAGAGAACAAGCCTATGCACGGTGGAGCTCACCACATAGTGGAGGACCCCGTGGAGCACGGTGGGGAGCATGAGACCCCATAGGGGCAGCAGGCGCTTGCTGTGGGGGACGCCCATTCCCATGACCCGGCCCACACCCTCCTTCACACAGTCCAGGATGCCAGGGTTGTCCCGGATGATCTCACTCTGGGGACACACAAAAAGGGACACTATGGGTGTGGTGCATATTTCATGGTTAATACAGAATGATCTGAAATGATCTCTGCATGTGTGTTTGGATTGAAAAGACCAGCTCTGTGATACTGTTAAAAGGTTGAGTTTTGCAAAAACATGAAGTCATATTTATCTTTATTAGACAATGGACGAACAATGATCTTCACACTCAAGATTATCTTTATGTTGTTGGGAAACTCACCCAAAGTCAGTTAGAAAGTGAAGGGGAGTTATAGAAGATACAGATGGACAAGATAAGGACAGCCAAAATACAACAGACCACAAAGGGATCATCATCCATATACAGTAAGTATGAAGTATGGACACACTCACCTGCACAGTTTCAATGAGGCTTGCTGAGTAAAATGGCATGGCAACCACACAGGTCAAACTGTAAAAAGGAGATACACAATAACTGGTCATAAGATCAAAGCATTCTACTGAAATAAAGATATCAGCACCATCTGATAACAGCATCTAAATGTAAAGTCCCTTCTCTATTACCCTGCACACTTTTTTTATACATATGAATATGCACTCTATAGTTATGCAATTAAATGATCACTTACCATACTGTTACTTGTAAGTTACAGTATAAAAACCATTCATTATTTAGGAAAGAAAATAAATGTTATTACCCTTTCAGAACCAAATGCCCAATAACTTGCTTGGGGTTCCATTTGTGGGAGAGTTCTCTGAGAACAAACAAACAAGCATAGTCAGTCCTCTATCCAAGGTACCAGGTAAGTAAGTGTTCATTTATTTCAAACAAGGTGATTTAACATAATTCAGATTCAGGTTGGTTTAAACTAGTTATTGTATTGTTTGAACACTTATTTTTGAAGTATACTCTATAGTTTGTTTCATGCCGTTTTTTCCCCATTCATTTAAAGCTGTTAGTGGTCTTCGATTTTGGTACTGGAACTTTGTGATCATCTCACTGGAACCCTTGGGAGCTGATAGATATAGCCTCTCTTGAGTATAATCACCTACCTCCAGCATGTTCTGGTAGTGGCTAGAGGCCACATAGTGAGTGGAAGTTTGACACCTAACGCCATTTAAAAGGATGACTTGCAATTGATGTTGTGCTCGATTTTTATCAACAGCAATACAAACATTTTATTTTTGTTTGTCAAAGTCTTGTCAAAGATATGGTGTGCGATCAGGCGAGGACTAAAGGCAATGACTAATATAAGCAATATTCCCATTGGCTAGTTTTCTTGTCTCAAATATCCTCCAACAGTAAATGCATACCGTGGTAGTGGAGTGCATTCACTTATGATGCCTTCTGTTCCCAATGTGACTCCCTGTACCACAAAGGTGCTGCCCATTCCTTTCCATAAGGCCTTAGGACCCTGCAAGCAGACAATTCACAAAAATATACCGGCATTAAAACATGTTAGCCCAAAATCCACATTTTCAACATCTTTTGAACATTTTTTGTGGTGATATTTGTTAGGCCTATTTGTGAATGTTGGGTTTTGGGTTTGTGAAAAGCATTTCCTACCTGACTCTTGGTGACATTATACATCACATTGATAGCAGTCAATGGGGACAGATGGTAGCACCTGGCGTGATAATTGACCTGGAAGCAACAAACAAACAGAATTAGGAATGATTTATTTATTATTACTACTTACTTCAACTTAGTTCATTAAATACTTACTTCAAGCTCACGGGAGGTGAAACCTTAAGTAGCATTATAATGGGCAACTGTGATACACCCATGAAGATTTATTTACTGTATTGTAGATAGATTTGAGTCAACAGAGTACACCAAAGCCTAAGGATGGAACACATACAGACTCTGAACATGTGAATTGTGGCATATACTGCATGGCTGACCGTAGGCTTACCTGGCACTGACGACGAAACACAATGCAAGGGTGAGCCAGGACATTTTCAGTAAAGAGACTGGAAGAAGAAGACATGGTGTGAACACAGTGCCTTCAGAAAGTATTCACACCCTTTGACTTTTTCCACATTTTGTTGTGTTACAACCTGATTTTAAAATGGATTAAATTGAGATTCAGACATTGAATATCCCTTTGAACATGGTGAATTTATTAAATACACTTTGGATGGTGTATCAAAACACCCAGTCACTACAAAGATACAGGCATCCTTCCTAACTCAGTTGCCAGAGAGGAAGGATTCCGCTCAGGGATTTCACTATGAGGACAATGTTGACTTTATAACAGTCACAGCCTTTAAAATAATTGAGGATAGATCAACAACATTGTAGTTACTCCACAATACTAACACATTTTCATAAGTATTCACACCTGACTCAATATTTTGTAGAAGCACAGCATGTTCTGCAGCTTTTATAGCTGTGAGTCTTTCTGGGTAAGTCTCTAAGAGCTTTCCACACCTGGATTGTGAAACATTTTCCCATTATTATTTTCAATAGTCTTCAAGCTCTGTTAAATTGGTTGCTGATCATTGCTAGACAAACATTTTCCGGTCTTTGCATAGATTTGCAAGTAGATTTAAGTCAAAACTGTAACTTGGCCACAGGAATATTCACTGTCTTCTTGGTAAGCAATTCCAGTGTAGATTTGGCCTTGTGTTTCAGGTTATTGTCCTGCTGAAAGGTGAATTCACCTCCCAGTGTCTGGTGGAAAGCAGATTGAACTGGTTTTTCCTCTGAGATTTTGCCTGTGCTTAGCTCCAGTCTGATAAAAAAATTTAACTGAAAAACTCCATAGTCCTTAACGATTACAAGAACACTCATAACATAACAGCCACCAGTATGCTTGAAAATATAGAGAATGGTACTCAGTATTGTGTTGTATTGGATTTGCCTCAATCATAACACTTTGTTTTCAGCACAAAAAGTGAATTCCTTTTTGTAGTATTACTGTAGTGCCTTGTGCAAACAAGATGCATGTTTTGAAATATTTTTGTTCTGTACAGTTTCTCTTCTTTTCACTCTGTAAACGTGATATTTCTGTATTTGATTTTCAATAAATTAGCAAACATTTCTAAAAACATGTTTTGAATTTGTGATTATGGCATAATGTGTGTAGATGGATTAAATCTGATTGTTTTCACATCCATTTTGAATTCAGGCTGTAACAAAACAAATGGTGGAATAAGTTGAGGGTTATGAATACTTTCTGAAGGCACTGTACAATTAAGGCAGTTTATACAATTTAAAAAAACATTACAATACATTCACAGATTTCACAACACACTGTGTGCCCTCAGGCCCCTACTCCACCACTACCACATATCTACAGTACTAAATCCATGTGTATGTATAGTGTGTATGTTATCGTGTGTGTGTGTGTGTGTGTGGCTTCACTTTCCATAAGTAAAAAAAAAAAAATTATATGTTTTTTAAAATATAATTTTACTGCTTGCGTCAGTTCCATGTAGTCATGGCTCTATGTAGTACTGTGTGCCTCCCATAGTCTGTTCTGGACTTGGGGACTGTGAAGGGACCTCTTGTAGCATGTCTTGTGGGGTATGCATGGGTGTCCGAGTAGTTGTGTGTGCCACTACTGTGTGCCAGTAGTTTAGACAGACAGCTCAGTGCATTCAACATGTCATGTCAACATTCAATACCTCTCATAAATAAAAGTAGTGATGAAGTCAATCTCTCCTCCACTTTCAGCCAGGAGAGATTGACATGCATATGATTAATATTAGCTCGCTGTGTAGTTCCAAGGGCCAGCCGTGCTGCCTTGTTCTGAGCCAATTGCAATTTTCTTAAGTCCTTTTTTGTGGCACCTGACCACACGACTGAACAGTAGTCAAGGTGCAACAAAACTAGGGCCTGTAGAACCTGCCTTGCTGATAGTGATGTTAAGAAGGCAAAGCATCGCTTTATTATAGACAGACTTCTCCCCATCTTAGCTACTCATTTCCACATTATTTATTACAAGATTTAGTTAAGGTTTAGGGTTAAGTGAGTGTTTTGTTCCAAATACAATGCTTTTAGTTTTAGAAATATTTAGGGCTAACTTATTCCTTGCCACCCACTTTGAAACTAACTGCAGCTCTTTGTTGAGTGTTGCAGTCATTTCAGTCACTGTAGTAGCTGATGTGTATAGCATTGAGTCATCCGCATACAAAGACACTCTCTGGCTTTACTCAAAGTCAGTGGCATGTCGTTAGTAAAAATTGAAAAAGGCAAGGGGCCTAAACAGCTACCCTGGGGAATTCCTGATTCTAACTGGATTATATTTCAGAGGCTTCCATTAAAGAACACCCTCTGTGTTCTGTTAGACAAGTAAACTCTTTATCCATAATATAGCAGGGGGTGTAAAGCCATAACACATACGTTTTTCCAGCAGCAGACTACGATCGATAATGTCAAAAGCAGCACTGAAGTCTAACAAGACAGCCCCCGCAATCATTTGATCATCAATTTCTCTCAGCCAACCATGCACTGTACATACGGTGCATTCGGAAAGTATTAAGACCCCTTGACTTTTTCCACATTTTGTTACATTACAGCCTTATTTGAAAAATTATGACATATAAAAACAGAAATACCTTATTGACACAAGTATTCAGACCCTTTGTTATTAGACTGTAAATTGAGCTCAGGTCATCCTGTTTCCATTGATCATCTTTGAGATGTTTCTACAACCTGATTGGACTCCACCTGTGGTAAATTCAATTGATTGGACCTGATTTGGAAAGGCACACACCTGTCAGAGCAAAAACCAAGCCATGAGGTCAAAATCATTGTCCGTAGAGCTCCGAGACAGGATTGTGTCGAGGCACAGATCTGGCGAAGGGTACCAAAAAATGTCTGCAGCATTGATGGTCCCAAGGACAAAGTGGCTTCAATAATTCTTAAATAGAATAAGTTTGGCACCACCACCTAGAGCTGGCCGCCTGACCAAACTGAGAAATCGGGGGAGAAGGGCCTTGGTCAGGGAGCTCCAGAGTTCCTCTGTGGAGACAACCTCCCAGAAGGACAACCATCTGTGCAGCACTCCACCAATCAGGCCTTTGTGGTAGAGTGGCCGGACGGAAACCACTCCTCAGTAAAAGGCACAGGACAACCCGCTTGGAGTTTGCCAAAAAGCAACTAATAGTCTCTCAGACCATGACAAACAAGATTCTCTGGTCAGATTATCTGGCCTGAATTCCAAGCGTCACGTCTGTTGAAAACCTGGCACCATCCCTACGGTGAAGCATGTTGGTGGCAGCCTCATGCTGTGTGGATGTTTGTCAGCGGCAGGGAATGGGATCAAGGGAAAGATGAATGGAGCAAAGTAGAGAGATCCTTGATGAAAACATGCTCCAGAGTGCTCAGGACCTCAGACTGGGGTGAAGGTTCACCTTCCAACAGGACAACGACCCTAAGCACACAGCCAAGACAATGCAGAAGTGGCTTCGCGACAAGCTTCCTAATGTCCTTGAGTGGCCCAGCCAGAGCCCAGACTTGAACCCAATCGAACATCTCTGGAGAGACCTGAAAATATCTGTGGAGCGACACACCACATCCAACCTGGCAGAGCTTGAGAGGATCTGCAGAGAAGAATGTGAGAAACTCCCCAAATACAGGTGTGCCAAGCTTGTAGCATCATACACAAGAAGACTTGAGGCTGTAATCACTGCCAAAGGTGCTTCAACAAAGTACTGAGTAAAGGGTCTGAATACTTATGCAAATGTGATTTTTCATTTTTTAAATTTTATTTGATAAATTAGCAAACATTTCTAAATGTGCTTTGTCATTATGGGGTATTGTGTGTAGATAGATGAGGGGGATTAAAAAAAATCAATTTTAGAATAAGCTTGTAACATAACAAAATGTGGAAAAAGTCAAGGGGTCTGAATACTTTCCGAATGCACTGTATTGGCTTACTGCTTTCCTTTTTCCAAACACTTTGACTGTATATATAATGTTTAATGATGGAAATTGTTTGTTTAATGTAAATGTTTACTTTCCTTTAGAAGTCAAGATGGATCATAGTCATCTCTTTACTACTAAACTACCACTGAATTACTGAAACATTGAATTACCTTGCAAGCCCGATACCAAATCCAGCAAATCTGTTCAACTGCTCTGAAAGAGAAAGAACATATACATGTGAATGAATATCTAACAGCAACATTTAATGGAAAACCTTATTTATTGTTATACATAAATAAATCATAGTCATGCAAGTCACTCAATATTTTGAGCATCATAGGCTAAGTAGCTGAGAAATTAGACTCGTCGAATTGAGTTTATTGTCAACAAACAAGTAGAGCATCAAATATACTGCAAGGGTCACAGCCTCACTGGGGGAAGCACACGTATTAGTCGGAGGTGTAAAGTCACCAAGACACGCAAACCCCCCCCAAATGTTATTAGTCGTGTACACAGATTTGCAGGTGCAGTGAAATGCTTGTGTTTCTAGCTCCAACAGTGCAGTAATACTTAGCAATAAAATAAAAAACAATACACACAAAATTATCGGAAATATCAGAACGAGCAATGTTAGAGACTGGATGATATAAATATACACATACTACTGTTCAAAAGTTTGGGGTCACTTTGAAATGTCCTTCTTTTTGAAAGAAAAGCTAATTTTTTGTCCAATAAAATAACATCAAATTGATCATAAATACAGTGTAGACATTGTTAATGTTGTAAATGACTATTGTAGCTGGAAACGGCAGATTTTTTAATGTAATATCTACATAGGCCCATTATCAGCAACCATCACTCCTGTGTTCCAATGGCACGTTGTGTTAGCTAATCCAAGTTTATCATTTTAAAAGGCTAACTGATTATTAGAAAACCCTTCTGCAATTATATTAGCACAGCTGAAAACTGTTGTTCTGATTAAAGAAGCAATAGAACGGGCCTTCTTTAGACTAGTTGAGTATCTGGAACATCAGCATTTGTGGTTCGATTACAGTCTCAAAATGGCCAGAAACAAAGACCTTTCTTCTCTAACTCGTGAGGGTTTGATTACAGGCTCAACATGGCCAGAAACAAAGACCTTTCTTCTGAAACTCGTCAGTCTATTCTTCTTCTGAGAAATGAAGGCTATTCCATGCGAGAAATTGACAAGAAACTGAAGATCTGGTACAACGCTGTGTACTACTCCCTTCACAGAACACAGCAAACTGGCCCTAACCAGAATAGACAGAGGAGTGGGAGGCCCCGGTGCACAACTGAGCAAGAGGACAAGTACATTAGAGTGTCTAGTTTGAGAAACAGACGCCTCACAAGTCCTCAACTGGCAGGTTCATTAAATAGTACCTGCAAAACAACAGTCTCAACGTCAACAGTGAGGAGGCAACTCCGGGATGCCAGCCTTCTAGGCAGAGGTGCAAAGAAAAAGCCATATCTCAGACTGGCCATTAAAAAGAAAAGATTAAGGTCTCCCGAGTGGCGCAGTGGTCTAAGGCTTTGCATCGCAGTGCTAGCTGTGCCACTAAAGATTCTGGTTTGTACCCAGGCTCTGTTCCAACCAGGAGGCCCATGGGGCGGCGCACAATTGGCCCAGAGTTGTCCGGGTTAGGGAGGATTTGGCCGGCAGGAATATCCTAGTCTCATCGCGCACTAGCGACTCTTGTGGCGGGCCGGGCGCAGTGCACGCTGACCAGGTCGCCAGGTATACGGTGTTTCCTCCGACACATTGGTGCGGCTGGCTCCTGGGTTGGATGGGCATTGTGTCAAGAAGCAGTGCGGCTTGGTTGGGTTGTGTTTCGGAGGACGCATGGCTCTCAATCTTCGCCTCTCCCGAGTCTGTGCGGGAGTTCAAGCGATGAGACAAGACTGTAACTTCTACCAATTGGATACCATGAAAAAGGGATGAAAAAAATAAATAAAAAGATAGGCAAAAGAACACGGACACTGGAAAGAGGAACTCTGCCTCGAAGGCCAGCATCCCGGAGTTGCCTCTTCACTGTTGACGTTGACCCAATCCACTGCAGACTTGTTGATGTGGATGGGGGAGTGCTCTCTCTGCTGTCTCCTGTAGTCCACAATCTGCTCTTTTGTTTTGTTGAGGGACAGGTTATTTTCCTCCTCCCTTTAGGCTGTCTCATCGTTGTTTGTAATCCATCCATGTCTTCATCACTGGAAGAGCATCTTGTGTCTCAACCGATGGTGGGCACAACAGAAAAACCTCATGATGTAAAATAGCGAACATGAAAAATGTTTTTAATTTACGCATTGTTAGATAATTGATGTTAATGGTTTAAGGTTTGTAAAGCTTTTAAATGACATCAAACTCAACTGTTTATATTTTCCATTGAAGAAGACATGGATGTCTCATGGTATGGTATGCAAAATGGGTCAATTTTGAGCATGTTTATCTCATTAATGTTTTGGCATTCATGTCCAAAAAGTCCCTATCTGACCACTTCTTCCACGGGCAAACATCAATGGAAAGTTTTGAATAAACCAAGACCTGGCCGTCTCAATAAATATCCAATAAATGTCGTTCCACTTCAAATCAAATCAAATCAAATTTTATTTGTCACATACACATGGTTAGCAGATGTTAATGCGAGTGTAGCGAAATGCTTGTGCTTCTAGTTCCGACAATGCAGTGATAACCAACAAGTAATCTAACTAACAATTCCAAAACTACTGTCTTATACACAGTGTAAGGGGATAAGGAACATGTACATAAGGATATATGAATGAGTGATGGTACAGAGCAGCATACAGTAGATGGTATCGAGTACAGTATATACATATGAGATGAGTGTGTAGACAAAGTAAACAAAGTGGCATAGTAAAGTGGCTAGTGATACATGTGTTACATAAGGATGCAGTCGATGATGTAGAGTACAGTATATACATATGCATATGAGATGAATAATGTAGGGTAAGTAACATTATATAAGGTAGCATAGTTTAAAGTGGCTAGTGATATATTTACATCATTTCCCATCAATTCCCATTATTAAAATGGCTGGAGTTGGGTCAGTGTCAATGACAGTGTGTTGGCAGCAGCCACTCAGTGTTAGTGGTGGCTGTTTAACAGTCTGATGGCCTTGAGATAGAAGCTGTTTTTCAGTCTCTCGGTCCCAGCTTTGATGCACCTGTACTGACCTCGCCTTCTGGATGATAGCGGGGTGAACAGGCAGTGGTTCGGGTGGTTGATGTCCTTGATGATCTTTATGGCCTTCCTGTAACAACGGGTGGTGTAGGTGTCCTGGAGGGCAGGTAGTTTGCCCCCGGTGATGCGTTGTGCAGTCCTCACTACCCTCTGGAGAGCCTTACGGTTGAGGGTGGAGCAGTTGCCGTACCAGGCGGTGATACAGCCCGCCAGGATGCTCTCGATTGTGCATCTGTAGAAGTTTGTGAGTGCTTTTGGTGACAAGCCGAATTTCTTCAGCCTCCTGAGATTGAATAGGCGCTGCTGCGCTTCTTCACGACGCTGTCAGTGTGAGTGGACCAATTCAGTTTGTCTGTGATGTGTATGCCGAGGAACTTAAAACTAGCTACCCTCTCCACTACTGTTCCATCGATGTGGATAGGGGGGTGTTCCCTCTGCTGTTTCCTGAAGTCCACAATCATCTCCTTAGTTTTGTTGACGTTGAGTGTGAGGTTATTTTCCTGACACCACACTCCGAGGGCCCTCACCTCCTCCCTGTAGGCTGTCTCGTCGTTGTTGGTAATCAAGCCTACCACTGTTGTGTCGTCCGCAAACTTGATGATTGAGTTGGAGGCGTGCGTGGCCACGCAGTCGTGGGTGAACAGGGAGTACAGGAGAGGGCTCAGAACGCACCCTTGTGGGGCCCCCGTGTTGAGGATCAGCGGGGAGGAGATGTTGTTGCCTACCCTCACCACCTGGGGGCAGCCCGTCAGGAAGTCCAGTACCCAGTTGCACAGGGCGGGGTCGAGACCCAGGGTCTCGAGCTTGATGACGAGCTTGGAGGGTACTATGGTGTTGAATGCCGAGCTGTAGTCGATGAACAGCATTCTCACATAGGTATTCCTCTCATGATTGTGTCCCACTTGTTGTTGATTCTTCACAAAAAAATACAGTTTTATATCTTTATGTTTGAAGCCTGAAATGTGGCAAAAGGTCGCAAAGTTCAAGGGGGCCGAATACTTTCGCAAGGCACTGTAGCAACACCTGAGGGAATGGCATCTAAAACAATTGCAAAATCTTTAGATGTTACAGGGACCTTGTAAAGTGATAAGAATTCTTTATAACTGAGTAAAAGACCCTCTGCATTTACCAGTTGGCTCACCAATAGGATATTATTTCTGAACCAATATTCTAAAAACAGAGAGGTATTTTTATACAATATATCCTGATTATTCCATATATAATATCTGTGTGGAGAAAAATTGTGTTTATAAATGAAGGACCATGACAAGAAAACCTGCTGGTGAAAAGCAGAAAGTTTCACTGGAACTTTATCAATATTATAATTGCAAAACAACATGAAGTTAAGGCCACCAAAAGTAGAGAAGACATGATGAGGAATAAAATTCCAGATAGAAGTGGGTCTTCTTAGGAATTGTTTTATCCAATTGATCTTTAAAGTATTATTTAAAGTAGCAAAATCCAGAAAATGCAGTCCACCATTCTCATAAGTGTTCATTACAACAGTTTTCCTAATGTAATGGGTACGGTTTCTCCAAAGAAAGTTGAAAAGCATCTGGTCTATCTCCATGCTTATTTTACGGTCAAGATATAAAGATAGAGCACCATATGTTAGTCTAGAGATACCTTCAGCCTTGGTTATTAGGACTCTACCTTTTAAAGATAAGTCCCTCTGTAGCCATTGATTTAGTTTCTTCTGGATTGTTTTAATAAGAGGGTTGAAATTGAGTAAGCCTCTAGACTTCTGATCCTATGTAAGGGTTATGCCTAAATATGTAAGTTCTTCTTTTACTGGAATATCATAATATGAAGGTGTCACACAATATTTGACAGCCATGAGTTCACATTTCTTAATGTTAAGATATAGACCAGACGCTTTCACATTCAAACACTCATGACACAGTGACGATTTCGTGTCGTAGTCATTGTTGTGAATGATAATGGTCAGCGTTGCTGAAATGATGTCCCCTACCGGATGGAGGAGCTGTGGGCAGAGTCTCTTCAGCACCAGGTGCTGCAGGGGCCGCCTCAAATTGGGGCGTGCGTTCACCAAAATGTAAATTTCGGCTACCTGGAATATCTGGCGGTGTTGTTACCCAATTCTGCAGGTCCACACTAGAAGAATTATTAAATGACCTTCCACTGTAGCCCCCACTGTAAGCAGGATCCTCAATACCTCTGTAACCTAAACCATCAAAATTGTCCGGTCGCCGAGAAGTCATCCTGCACGAGAGCTAAATAGGAGTGACAGCTCCTTTGATATCACGACTAACGTTAGTCAAATAAATATATGTAACTATACCACTTTTTAAATATACGAGAAACACATTAAAAATTAAAATGAACCACAGTATAACACCAATTTCGACCACTAGCAAGCTAGCCACCCTAAATTACTTCGTTAGATACGCTAGATAGCGAGCAAAATAACAACACGAATGAACTGTCAGCTGATCATATCAGCGGCTCGTCAGAAACACTAAAAAGGTACATCCTGGTCATGGAATTTTGAAGTTTGTCAAAATAAAAGTTCCCCGTGTAATAGTAGAACCGTGTCAATAACCTGTATTTATTCATGATATATGAAACATAATTAGCTAAACATTAACAATGAATCTTATTTATTTATATTTAAGTGACATTTGCATTAAATGTAGGTTTTAAAACATGTTCCAAGGTCAAATGAAAGGCCACAATGTGAATCACTGTATATGGAATACATATACAGCTAAATCTATTCTGGGTGCCACAGTAAAGGTGTTGTAGGGGATACTCAATAGGGTCTGTAGAATGTATATATGGTGTCATTTCATGGGGCTCTCAATAATACAGAGTATTTCATATACAGTGATTCATATTGTGGCCAATGGAATTGATGAAGTAAAAGGCCAGCAACACTCTGCATTTACTCAAAGCTCCATGAAATGACACCACATATAGATTCTACAAACCCTACTGAGTATTCCCAACAACACTTTTACATCGGCACATAGAAACATTTTTCTATATAATACCATGTGTAATTTATAGGCCTACAGTGCATTATTTACATTTTATTTAACTAGGAAGTCAGTTAAGAACACATTTTTATTTACAATGATGGCCTACCCTGGACAATGCTAGGCCAGTTGTGTGGTTCCCTATGGGACTCACATTCACAGCCAGATTTGATTCAGCCTGGAATTGAACCAGGGACTGTAGTGATGCCTCTTGCACTGAGTTACAGTGCCTTAGAATGCTGTGCCACTTGGGAGCCCTGCATTTGGACCAATGGAATGGGTGGAGTAGAAATGGCTACTGGGTAGACCACAGTCATCCAAGAAATTACACCATGTATAGATTTCAGTGCAAGATCAGTAGGGTTTCTTGAATATTATTTTCTTTACATTCATTTAATTAAGCTCCAGCCATTTCTCAATGTGCTCCACCTTATAATATAATCTTATATAAAGTAGTAATTATCTTTAGTTTAGATATTTCCCCGATGTAGTTATAATTTTGTAACATTATTTTAGCATTATGCCCTATGGAAAGCTGCATTGTTTATTTATTTTGGATCATACATATAGCGTTGTACTTTTATTTTGAAGATAAAATCAGAAAACCGAAAGTCTTAATGCTGCTCCCGGGATACTAACGCTGCTGCCGTGACGCTAATGCCGATCAACTGGAAGTTGTTTCCTTCTCTTCCGCATCCAAACTGCATTGTGGGACATGTTGTTTCTTTGTGTACTTATTTGACCTAGCCGCAGTGCGTCCATGGAAACAGCAAACAAACGAGACTGGTGTGCTGAGGGTGAACAATCCATAGATGTTAAATTGAGGCGAGGGAAACAGGTGTCTATACAATTATGAAAGCTGCCAATGTGATAATTTTATATTTGTTGTGGAAATACAACACAGGGACACTCGAAGTCAATCTTAAATTAATATTTTTTTATTATCAGCTTGCTAGAGGTTCCAAAAAATGTGATGCACCATAGTGAACATACAGTGGGGCAAAACAGTATTTAGTCAGCCACCAATTGTGCAAGTTCTCCCACTTAAAAAGATAAGAGAGGCCTGTAATTTTCATCATAGTTACACTTCAACTATGACAGACAAAATGAGCAAAAAAAAATCCAGGAAATCAAATTGTAGGATTTTTTATTAATTTATTTGCAAATTATGGTGGAAAATAAGTATTTGGTGTGCAACACTACCCATCCAACCTGACAGAGCTTGAGAGGATCTGCAGAGAAGAATGGGAGAAGCTCCCCAAATATAAGTGTGCCAAGCTTGGAAAATACCCAAGAAAACTTGAGGCTGCTTCAACAAGTACTGAGTAAAGAGTCTGAATACTTATGTAAATGTGATATTTCTGTAGATTCAAAAAAAAAAAGATGTTTAAAGAAATTTACAAAAATAATAAAACTCTTTTTGCTTTGTCAAAATGGGGTATTGTGCGGGGATTGACAAGGATTTTTGATGAAGATTTTTTTTTATAATCAATATTAGAATAAGGCTTTAACTAACAAAATGTGGAAAAGGTCAAGGGGTCTGAATACTTTCCGAATGCACTGAATATGTGTGTACGGTACCTGTTATATATTGGGGGCAAACTAGGATGTGCTTTTGTGTTATTGCTGTAAGAAGGAGTGAATTAGCTTGCACGCTCTAATTGTTACGGTCACAATAATGCCCTGTTATTTCCATGCTAACAGATGAATCAAGAATATACAGACATTAACATGTGCTATTGTGCTTTCTTGTGTCTATCATCAGGTACTTACATGTATTGTATGTTGTTCTATTTTTGTCATTGTTATGTTTGTTGGCCGCCATTGTAAAACAAGAATTTGTTCTTAACTGACTTGCCTAGTTTAACAAAAAAATGTTTATCAGCCTCATAAAAGCTTATATTTCAAACACATAAAATATGCATCCAAGCCTAGCTGAAATATTATAAGGAACATGTTGGGTCATTTTCACAGCTCTCTTTCATTACAATCGGTCAAACTGAAGAAAAAAAATCTTCTTTTTGTATTGTATTTTCTCACTGGTGCCTCCTGGTACTGCAAAAGAAGTAGAGATGACAGATAAATCTTTACAATGTCAACAAGATTGAAGTACACTCACTATGACCAAAAGTATGTGGACACCTTCTCATCGAACATCTCATTCCAAAATCATGGGCATTCATATGGAGTTGTTCACCCCTTTGCTGCTATAACAGCCTCCACTCTTCTGGGAAGACTTTCCACTAGAAGTTGTAACATTGCTGCGGGGACTTGCTTCCATTCAGCCAAAAGAGCATTAGTGAGTTTGGGCACTGATGTTGGGCGATTAGGCCTGGCTCACAGCTGGCGTTCCAATTAATCCCAAAGGTGTTTGATGGGGTTGAGGTCAGGGTTCTCTGCAGGCCAGTAAAGTTCTTCCACACCGTTCTCGACAAACCATTTCTGTATGGACCTCGCTTTGTGCACGGGGCATTGTCATGATGAAACAGGATAGGGCCTTCCCCAAACTTTTGCCAAAAAGTTGGAACCACAGAAACTTCTAGAATGTCATTGTATGCTGTAGTGTTAAGATTTTCCTTCACTGCCTAGCCTGAACCATGAAAAACAGCCCCAGACCCTTATTCTTCCTCCACCAAACTTACAGTTGGCACTATGGTAGCATTCTCCTGGCATCTGCCAAACCCATATTTGTCCATTAGACTGCCAGATGGTGAAGTGTGATTCATCACTCCACAGAACATGTTTCCACTGCTCTAGAGTCCAATGGTGGTGAGCTTTACACCACTTCAGCCGACGCTTGGTATTGCGCATGGTGAACTTAGGCTTGTGTGCTGCCGCTCGGCTATGGAAACCCATTTCATGAAGCACCTAATGAACAGTACTTGTGCTGAAGTTGCTTCCAGAGGCAGTTTGGAACTTGGTAGTGAGTGTTGCGACCGAGGACAGACGATTGTTACTTGCTGTGCGCTTCAGCACTTGACGGCCCCGTTCTGTGAAGTCCCATTCTGTGAGCTTGTGTGACTTACCACTTCCTAAGTCTTTTTTTTTTTTTTTTTTCTCCTAGACATTTCCACTTCACAATAACAGCACTTACAGTTGACCGGGCAACTCTAGCTTGTCAGAAAATTGGCAAATTGACTTGGAAAAGGTGGCATCCTATGACGGTACCACGTTGATAGTCACTGAGCTCTTCAGTTCTACTGCCAATGTTTGGCTATGGAGCTTGCATGGCTGTGTGCTCCATTTTGTTAGCAATGGGTGTGGCTGAAATTGCCGAATCCACCAATTTGAAGGAGTGTCCAAATAGTTTTATATATATAGTGTATTAATTCTATTGATTTATGACATTCTGGTGAGCAAGGATTTATTTGGTATTCTAGGGCAGACGAGAAGTTACATGTATCTAATTACATACAGTTGACTAACAAATCGAGAGCTTGGGGCTATAAGGTTCTCTGCAAAAATATGATTCTGAGATAATTGGCTTTAAAGAACAATCATTGGTTTAAAGGGTGTCAGCGATTTTTATATTGTATTCTTTTGAACTTATCAACATGGATTGGGTTATTTAGAGTACTATATTGGTAGAAACCATTGAACAGAACAAGGCTATGTCAATAACTCATTTTTGACAAAAATGCAGAACCTTAAAGTCCCAAACTCTCGAAATAACCTACCAAAATGTTAGAAATTATAAACAAAACATATTTAAATTAGGCAACAACAAAAAATACTGCACCCTCTACCAAAAACGAGTTATGCTGTCTCTTACTGTATGTAGCCTGAAGCTGGTTAGGGTTGTTTGCGGGCCTTAGATTTTAACATTATCACATTGGCTATAGTCGGTGGTTGCGCATGGGTTGTTAGCAATTGCGGCGGTTGCGGGTGAACAAACACCTGACCTGCGCACCACTAGCGCCTATGTTCATTTCCCGTTGCAAAACATTTCAAAACGTGCCTATATGATCATAATTCTGCTGTCAATGTCCCGCTTTCCATCCCCAACCGTTTTCTTCTACTGTTCACAGAATGCCCAGCAGATGGTGACAAAATCTAATATGTGTGGCTATTTCACTGGACGCTAGGTTTGGGGTCAAATTTCATTTAAAGTACAGTTGATTCAGAAAGTATACACTGAAATTCAAATTCAATTAGGAACATTTGGAATGGGAATTTATTTTGCTTTCTAAATGGACTGGAATTGAAACGGAATTGACCACAACCCTGCTGTACACCTCAAAGTAATCAGATGTTCCCTCAACAGCACAGAGCTGGACTGAAATGCATGGGAGAGGGAGACCACATTAAGCTTCCTCTGGCCTGTACAGAGCTACACTTGCTTGGTTTGTGCCATGGCAAAATTCTAAATTGTGGGTTATCAATGAGGCCTTAATAGTGCCTATTATAAACCCTAATGGGCATAGCTGTTATTTTGGTCAACTTGGAAAGAGAGTGCACTTTGTACTGTAATGATTGGACACAGCCCTAAGTTATTTACATGGTCAAGAAATATTAAGGGCCTTGGTAATTGTAATGATTATGAATAATATGGTTATGTCTTAGCTATTAACACATATTGTTTTTGAGTAAATCAAGACAAACACTGTGTTTTCTCTTCAGATTTCCCTGGATTCCCTTCTGATGTCATTGGACAATGCCTCTCAAATGATACTGGGAAGATCTTATGTACCTTTGTAAATAAAGTCCGTGCTAAGGAAACAACCCTCAGCCCCAGGTACCCCGTGGGAGACAAAACCAATGAACCGCGGAGTCAACCCACGAGAAGCGTCGTCAAGGAAGGCTGACGAGTGGAAAGAAGCCACATCATCTCCTCTTTAAAGTTCTGGATACAGAACAGATTCCTGCCTTCTTTTACCTGGGAGAGCCAGTATTGCACTGGGTCTGTACTGATATGTCTCCAAAGCCCAATTTGAAAATACTCAAGGTAGACTGGGAAGAGGATACCTAGTCAGTTGCACAACAGAATGCATTCAACCAAAATGTGTCTTCCACATGTAACCCGACCCCTCTGAATCAGAGGGGACAGATCTTGGTTCCTTTTTAGTACATATCAATGTGTGTGGAAATGTACCAAGTTTACAGATTAGTCTACTTGTAAAACGGCAAGAACTTGAATTGTATTATGTGTCGTTCACCTTTGCAACTTCATAGTGATCCTGTAAGGCTCAGTTGGTAGAGCACAGCCCTTACACCACCAGGGTTGTGGGTTCAATTCTGGGGGCCGCCGATACGCATGACTGTAGGTCGTTTTAGATAAAAGCATCTTCTAAATAGTATTGGAATCTTTTTGGCTGGGTTATTTCTTCTTCTTTCACATCTCGGGAAACATGAATGGACCAAAGAAGCAAATTCAATCTTCATGAATTTTTTAAAGGCATTACACTATATGTATAAAATAAACATAGTCCTTTATTATGTTTTTAACATGACTAATTGCTTTTTCTACTCAAAGAAACGGACCTCCATTTCAAATGTTAAAAACATAATAAATGACTATGGTTATTACTGCATTGTCGGAACTAGAAGCACAAGCATTTCGCTACACTCGCATTAACATCTGCTAACCATGTGTATGTGACAAATAAAATTTGATTTGATTTTGATTTGATTTGAACGGCATTGAAGAAAAATACATGAGTTTTTGGGTATGTGTGTGCACGTACGTGCAACTAATGGGTGTAAATTGTGTTGTTGTTGAAAAACATTAAAAGACGTCTGTAAACTTCTGTTTCTCTTTTAGCTTTGTCTCAGTGTGAGTCATGCTAAACCATACCCTAACATACTGGTCTCAGTGCACTTCATGCTACATCCAGGGTAGATTATTTGTGGACTGGGACCTTTTCAAATGGATTCAGCACCAGTAAGAGTTCCATGACAATTCTAACAAACCTAAAATATTTACTTCGGTCATGTGTTGATCAGTTTGTACGAGTGCACCAAGGTCATGGATTCACATACATACGAAAAAGGTATACACTAACTGGACTGTCAGTTCCTTTGGATATGTGTCTGCTAAGTGGAATAATATGAATTCTATCCCAAAAATGTATTTGGTTTATGATTAGTTTAACCTTAACATCAGCAAAGTGTATTCAAGTTCACATCTGTAGCGTTGCACTGTGCCATAATAACACATGACTTATCGAGGAGACTAATATAAGGGCATCATGCCATCTGTGCAGGTGTTTAATGTTTGAATATCCCGTAGCTACATCCTGATGCTTTCCCCATGTAATCTGTGTTGTGCTGTAGGCTCAGGCAGACTGTCAGGAGTATGACATGTACCAGGTGCCCTGGCATTGTCTTCCCAGTTGGTACTGCGTATAAAACGATGTCAGCCAGCAGTCCCAGGTTTAACACCACCTCTTCCTGCTGAGAGACGAGCTGTAAAAAGACGACTGGTTGGTTTGAGCTGTCTATTGTAGTCTTGTTCCTCAATATTTAAACTTTTTATTAGTGCAACACCATGACAGTGTAGGCCATATATTAGTTTCCAGAATCTGCCATACTACAGACTGTGACAAATTAGGACTTTCCTAATGACTTGATTCAGCTCTAATCTGGTAACCAGATCTGTTTGTGAATTAGCCAATGGGAAAGGGAAAGGCAGTTGTTGTGACAACACAGCTGTTGGATATGAAAAGTCAGACATCTCTTTTATTTGAGAGTAAGTTGACATTTGAGATAAGACCCAGAGTACTTCTTGACCATGTGACATGACCAGGAAAACCATAGACAACACACACTCAGTATGTACAATTTAGTACCTCTAGAACTCTGGGGGCGTCTCGGACTCTCTGGTCTGTTTCTTGGCTCAGGTGTTCCTGCAGAGCGATCCAGGCCACATTCCTTAGCCTCTCCTGCAACACGGCTCCGCTGAGCCCTCAGCATACTTACACCAAAGCCTGAACAGCACTGTAGCGCAGCTGCCAGGCGTCGGTGCCAGCTACCGAATGAACAGATGACACCAAACTCAGTGAAAACCCTGACAAACTGCAGACCAGGATAGGGAATTACTGCTTTAGATTAGACTTTTAGTGTAAATATAATGGCTAACCCAAGCTGTTGGAACATACTCTTACTTTAAACTGTAATGTCTGCAATGTAGAGTCATATAGGCCTAATATCTAAAGATGTTGAGAAATGAATTACCAAGACTAAAATAGTTGTGTTATATTGTTATATTCCTTTTCTCCACTCCTTTTCTCCATGATTTACATGGATTGCCGTTTGCCATGGCCAACAACCCCTCGGATGCATCCCTTCCTGGAAAAGAGGATGACATACAGTACTTTTAGTGATAATGAAAGAAATTAAAAGAGATAGAGAGAGACAAGTTAATTTAGTGTGTAGATTATATATGGGCCAGTTTGAGACACCCAGATGAAGCCTAAACTACAAAAACATGCTCAATTTAGAATCTCCAGTGAAAATGATTTTCAGTCCAGAACTTGGCTTAATCTTGGTCTGGGTAACCAGCCCATAATATGTCTAGAAACCCATCCTGCTCTGTCTTTGGGTTGATGCAGAGACTCATAAACATCTGAAGGCACAGCCAGCAAGACTTTGCAGAACCAGAACCATTAGTCCTACAGTACAGTCCACCCCGAATTTAAAATAGATGTTAAAAATTAAATACATTAATTTAAGAATTAATAGAGTTTTTAAAAATCACGTTGATTTGGATGACTAAGTGTATCGGATGTGAAACGGCTAGCTTAGTTAGCGGTGCGTGCTAAATAGCGCTTCAATCGGTGACGTCACTTGCTCTGAGACCTTGAAGTAGTAGTTCCCCTTGCTCAGCAAGGGCCGCGGTTTTTGTGGAGCGATGGGTAACGATGCTTCGTGGGTGACTGTTGTTGATGTGTGCAGAGGGTCTTTGGTTCACGCCCGGGTATGGGCGAGGGGACGGTCTAAAGTTATATTGTTACATAAGCAAGTCTTTATAACTTGAAACTGGTATAAAATAAACATGAATACTTTTAGGAACAATGATGCATCCGGAGCGGTGTTTACATACGTACAGTTGAAGTCGAATGTTTACATACACTGTAGCCAAATACATTTAAACTCCGTTTTTCACGATTCCTGACATTTAATCCTAGTTAATCCTGTCTTAGGTCAGTTAGGATCACCACTTTATTTGAAGGATGTGAAATGTCAGAATAATAGTAGAGAGAATTATTTATTTCAGCTTTTGTTTCTTTCATCACATTCCCAGTGGGTCAGAAGTTTACATACACTCAATTACTATTTGGTAGCGTTGCCTTTAAATAGTTTAACTTGGTCAAATGTTTCGGGTAGCCTTTCACAAGCTTCCCACAATAAGTTGGGTGAATTTTGGCCCATTCCTCCTGACAGAGCTGGTGTAACTGAGTCAGGTTTGTAGGCCTCCTTGCTCGTACACGCTTTTTCAGTTCTGCCCACAAATGTTCTATATGATTTAGGTCAGGGCTTTGTGATGGCCACTCCAATACCTTGACTTTGTTGTCCTTTCGCCACAACTTTGGAAGTATGCTAGGGGTCATTGTCCATTTGGAAGACCCATTTGCGACCAAGCTTAACTTCCTGACTGATGTCTTGAGCTGTTGCTTCAATATATCTACATAATTTTCCTGCCCCATGATGCAATCTATTTTGTGAAGTGCACAGGCCCTCCTGCAGCAAAGCATCCCACAACAAGCCTCCCCCTTTTTCCTCTAAACATAACGATGGTCATTACGGCCAAACAGTTCTATTTTTGTTTTATCGGACCAGAGGACTTTTATCCAAAAAGTGTGATCTTTGTCCCTGTGTTCAGTTGCAAACTGTAGTCTTTATGGCGGTTTTAGAGCAGTGGCTTCTTCCTTGTTGAGCAGCCTTCCAGGTTATGTCGATATAGGACTAGTTTTACTGTGGATATAGATACTTTTGTACCTGTTTCGTCCAGCATCTTCACAAGGTCATTTGTTGTTGTTCTAGGATTGTTCTGGGATTGATTTGCACGTTTCCCACCAAAGTACGTGAATTTCTAGGAGACAGATGCGGTATGACGGCTGCGTGGTCCCATGGTGTTTATACTTGCGTACTATTCTTTGTACAGATTAATGTGATACCTTCAGGCATTTGGAAATTGCTCCCAAGGATGAACCAGACTTTCTTTTGATGTTCCCATGATGTCAAGCAGAGGCACTGAGTTTGAAGATAGGCCTTGAAATACATCCACAGGTACACCTCCAATTGACTCAAATTATGTCAGTTAGCCTATCAGAAGCTTCTGAAGCATTGACATCATTTTTGGGAATTTTCCAAGCTGTTTAAAGGCACAGTAAACTTAGTGTATGTAAACTTCTGACCCACTGGAATTGTGATACAGTGAATTATAAGTTAAATAATATGTCTGAAACAATTGTTGGAAAAATGACTTGTGTCATGCACAAAGTAGATGTCCTAACCAACTTGCCAAAACTATAGTTTGTTAACAAGAAATTTGTGGAGTGATTGAAAAACAAGTTTTAATGACTCCAACCTAAATGTATGTAAACTTCCAATTTCAATTTTATGACTGTGCAAGTCATGACAAGAGGAAAACTGATGTTGCACTATCCGATTTTGAAATTGCACCTTGTGCAGCCTACTATTACAGCTGTTAAGATTAAGTTAAAAGCCTGACTGAGTTCCTTTTTTGGGGGAAATATTGTCTTGCATACAACAAGTGCAAATGGTTTTATGCACTTTATTTAATCGACAAAACTAACTTGGATTTTATTATTTCTTATTCTCCCATTATATGACATTTACAGAAAGATAAACAATGACAACATTTTAACAAGCAACAAGCACTCTCAACAAGCAACATTGGTAGAAAGATATTTGCGCATAACATCATACCCTAATGCTGAGTTTCAAAGACAGACAATAGAACAATTACAATTCTATACCAAGTAAAGTGTATTGTTTCTCAAATATGCTTTTCATTTCAAATCCTCCTAGACCATATTCTGTCTTGAAATGGACTTTTGTCAATCTTAAAGGAGATAATACATTTCCCCCCATAATTGAATCAGATGTGACAGAACTATTAAACTAGCTTTGACATTCCCATTCACATTCAAACATTACGGAACAACCATTTCCACATTCATTTACATTGACACAAATAGACATTTAAAAAAAATTGTGACTAATGTCCCAAGAATTCTAATTCCTTACCATGACAGTGAAGGTGCAATTATTTGACCACCAGAATAGCTAGTCATTCTTCCGTATCACACATAAGATACACTCACCTAAAAACAGCCCAGGAAATGTAAGGGAACATTTCCATCTCCTTGGAACCTCACAAATGTGTTCAAAACATTCATTAAAAAACCCCATGGCAACATGTTGAAGTGGATTTAAAAATGTCTCATTCAAGGTACCAGTTTAAGGCATTCCATCTGTTAGCCAAGATCACAGGCAAGAACGGAACAAAACAAAAATAGTTGCGCAAATATGACAGGATTTGTGACCTTTGGCATGTGTCATATGCTTAAGCAAGCAGACGTACGCTTTTGGCCAGAGTAACAAAATGTGTCTCAAGAATATAATGACTAACTATTGTAGATTTAGAGGATTCAACTCATTCAGATGCATGAGGAGAAAAGAGGGGATTGCTGCATATACGGTATCAATGGTGGGTTGGATCAGTTGCATAGTTTGATATCTAGGCTGTAGGCCCCAATTCAATCAATTGCAGATTATAATAAACCACGCTGAGTGGCGGTTTCCCGGACACAGATTAAGCCTAGTCCTGGACTAAAAAGCATGTTCGATGCCAAATTTCCATTGAAAGTGCTTTCTAATGCAGAACCTGGGTTTTTCCATATCTGGGAAACCGGCTTTGAAAATTAACGCTACAGGTGTGTTTTTTTCACCAACATCCAATTAGGACATTTTCCCAGAGAGGAACAGCGTGTGTCTGTTTTCACAGTAACACCTCAACACAGTGTGGACATTCCAAGTCAACCCGCGGTGCCGTTTTCCTGCAACTGCAACTGATTAAAAGGCTTTATTATTGATACACCTTTGAACATTTCTTGATCAAAACATCTGACTGACTGACTGGTGCGCTGTACCAAGAGTGGCATAGCTGTGTAAAACAACAAAAACGGGATAATTCACAACAATATGTATATGAAGGTCACAATAACAGACCTATATCAATGAATGTGATGTCACATGTCAATTATATAACAACTATTTGCTGCAGTAATTTCGCATTGATACTAAATTCTAATGTACATTTTTCTCCAAGGGGAACAACATATGTACATTGGGCTCATTATGAAATAGAGAAATAAGGCACATTTTTGCTCTTTGGAAAAATAATGCAATGAAACATATAAAAAAATAATATTTAGAATCAGTTTTTGTTCAATTTCTTTTTCGGCATGCCAAGGACATGACGCAATATTCACTATGATTGAAACCATACCTTGGTAAAAACAAGACAAGGAATCACATTGTACAAAATCATATTAGTGGCAAAGGAAATGTGGACCTGTGGTCTTCTCAGTAGAGTGAGTTCAAGTGAAATTGCAACACAAACGTTCACAACACATACAGAACCTGAAACTGCAGGATAACTAGGGATACTGGATTCAAACAATATCATACTGCACTTTTAAAATGAAGCTTAATCAAGTTCCATTTCCTTCTCCTCCTGCCTCTCTCCTTTCTTCCCCTCCTCCCTCCTTCCTAATCCTCCTCCCTCTCTCCTTCTTTCTCTCTTCCTCTTTCCCTCCTTCCGTCCGTTCCAAGGATGTACTATGTCCCTAGGCTTCTGCATAGCCTCGCTGACAATGTTTTTCGGCACAGGAACAGAGGCCAGATTTTTTGCATGTGCCATGGCAGACTAGGCACTAGGCTCTCTGGCCAGCTGTCATGTCAGCTGCACACGGTATGTGCTGATCTCCATTGGTTTCAGTCTGATTTCCTCTTTGCTCGACCCTCCCTCAGTCGTATGCATCAGAGTCAGGGATACGGGGATGATGCTCTGGAATCTCAGTTGTGAAAACAGCTTCTCCGTGTGGATCTGTGAGAGAACCAAACCAAACATGAATAGAGAAACCATGAATTATAAAAGGAGTTGATGGTTTAATAAAAGTATTTAACGCTGGCTTTGATCATGATGAAATATCCTACTATTTTAGAAGATATTAATAGGCTTGAGTATACTGGGCAAAAATATAAACGCAACATGCAAAACATTTCTAAGGTTTCACTGTGTTACAGTTCATATTAGGAAATCAGTTAATTGACATAAATTACCTAGGCCCTAATCTATGGTTTTCACATGAATTGGCATAGGCCCACCCACTGGGGAGCCAGGCCCTACCAATCAGAATGAGTTTTTCAAAAGGGCTTTACTACAGACAGAAATAGTCCTCAGTTTCATCAGCTGTCTGAGTGGCTGGCCTCAGACGATCCTGCAGGTGAAGAAGCCGGATGTGGAGGTCCTGGGCTGGATTGGTTACATGTGATCTGCGATTGTGAGGTTGATTGGACGTACTGACAAATTCTCTAAAACGACATTAGAGGCGGCTTATTGTAGAGAAATGAACATTAATTTAATAATAATATAATAATATATGCCATTTAGCAGACGCTTTTATCCAAAGCGACTTACAGTCATGTGTGCATACATTCTACGTATGGGTGGTCCCGGGGATCAAACCCACTACCCTGGCGTTACAAGCGCCATGCTCTACCAACTGAGCTACAGTGGTGGACATTCCTGCAGTTAGCATGCCAATTGCACGCTCCCTCAAAACTTGAGACATTGTGGCATTGTGTTGTGTGAAAAAACTTCACATTTTAGACTGGCCTTTTATTGTCCTCAGCACAAGGTGCACCTCTGTAATGATCATGCTGTTTAATCAGCTTCTTGAAATGCCACACCTGTCAGGTGGACAGATTATCTTGACAAAGGAGAAATGCTGACTAACAGGGATGTAAACAGATTTGTGCACAAAATTTGAGAGAAATTATTTTTTTTGCATATGGAACATTTCTGGGATCTTTTATTTCAGCTCATGAAACACTTCAAATGTTGAGCAATTTTTTTTCAGTATATCTCTTTTATTTTGGTGTGCATGTGCGTGTTTGTGTGCATACATGCACGGGTGTCTCTCTGTGTGTTTATGCCTGTGCCTATGTGCTCCTGTGTGTGTGTCAGCGTGTCGGCATGTGTGTGGCAGGTTTACCTTCCCCTGCGTGGTGGCACACAGTAGCCCTGTGTTCCTATTGGAGAAGGCGCAGTCAAAGCCTTTTCTGTGCAGAATCAAAGCCGCCTCGTCCGACGGACCACCCCCATCCTCCTGTAGGACCAGTGACAAATGATTTAGTCCCCACAAAGTCCCCAACTGTCGCCCCCCCCCAGCCTCAACACTGGAGCAATTATAGAGACTATCCTTTCACAGGTCAGCTGCATTTACACAGCCATGTTCGAGGAGCTGATTCTGAAACAGACCTGGGTTCACATACTATTCAAAAATTGACTGGCTTAATGGACCAATAGAGTAGTTTCAACACTGCAAACACTCCTATCTGGACCTCCAGGAAGGCGAGAACAAAGGCTTAAGGTATTTCAAAGATTTCAAATCGTATTTAAACCCAGGTCTGACTCTAAAACAGGGTAACTGCTGTAGTTTACTAGCTGACAGCACAAGTCCAAGTCAATTTCATCCTCCCTCCAGAAATGGTGTTTCTTCTCCATCCACAGTCACTGGCTGGGTAAATGGAGAGATGCCACAGTACATACTAAGTGGGCTGGTAGTAGCGGCAGTGGTGTCATCATGTGAGTATTCGTGTAAATCCATACAAAGCCCTGGTCTCTAACACATTTCACGCTACCGTCTCCTCTTTTGATTTGTTCTCAGAGTCAAATTGGATGTCAGAGCGTGTCTTTACAATCGATAGTTGAGCAAATTGGTCAGCAGATTCCCCTTCTCAGCGGAACAATTAGCTCGATCTTTGACATGAGAGACAGGTCTATCATCAGAGTTAACGGGCCATGCGACAACAAAGTAGGAGATCATAGAAGATGTACAACACAGAGATGTAGTGTATTTACAGAGATGATATAAGGACAATTAATGGAGGAGTGCTGAGTGTGTGTTTTGTCCAAACAAACAAGAGATGAAACCAGGTAGGTTTAAATCAATACAGCCAAGGCGGATCTTAATAAAAAGCATGACTATGAGAACACAGTGGTAAAAGTAATCGCTTTCGAAAACTTGGTAACTCTTAGTCTTTCTATGAAGTTGCTCTGGTGTAGTAACCCTGTAACTACTCTAATAACAATGTTGTATTAAAATATTATTACATAGTTATTCAGGATGTACATACAGTAGCAAATGATCAAAGCGTTTTTTTGTTACTAGCTACATAATTTGAACGGTTCATGTCTCAACTCCATGGATATGTAAGTACAAAGCAATGATTAAATCACTACAAAACAACATGTAACAATGTAAAGCATAAGCTTGTTGTAAGGAAGTACTCCGTAGCATTAACCTTGGACTGTATGCTGCGTAGATTGACCAAGTGGATGTCACAGGGCAGCGATGAGGCCAGCGGGGTGAAGGCGGACAAGGACAGGGACTGTGCCTCCGTGCTGACGGCCATGGAGATCAGAGGGTGGTTCAGGTACAACGACGATACGTGACTCAGCAGAGACGGGTAGCTGAGGGGTGAGGGTTTCTCCCCCTGGGAATATCAAAGCAGAGACAGGGACATTAGGACAAACCTCTGGAGAAAAAGAGACGAATGATCATAAAGTAATACATGACCATGTTTTAACCCTAATGTCTTAACACTACAAAAGATGAGAGCGTCATGTGAACGCAAAACAAATTTTTATTTTTACTCTGCCATTTTTAAAGTCATGTCCCCCGTCCTTGACTTTTCCTAAATAAGTCTATATAACACTCTGTCATTGTTAAAATCTTAATATCGCTAATAAAATGTCATGTCAACATGTCATTTTTCCCCACTGCCCTCATTCCCCGTTAGTAAGCCTGTGTAGCTGATGGCCCATTGAAACTACACCAAAACTATTTCTAAATTCATTTCACACATATAATAATAGAGTTAGCCTAAAGACAAGATTAAATTGACAATAGTCTGATGGGTGACAATATTATCAATTGACAAATTGTAGATGAAGAGATGGGCACAGCATGGAATTGACACAGAGGCAGGGAAACAGAGCGCCAAAAAGTCCTTTTTTCAAATCCTACAGAGTCACACGCAAGTAAGATGTTTTGATTTATATCTAGTATCAGAAAGAGTGGATTCTGAAGTCTCTAAAACACTTACCTTTGTCAAATAACTCTCGAAATTCAAGAGGTGAGCTCTATTTCAAAGTATCATTTTTCCCAAGAATAACCGCTGTTCCATTTGTTTACCACATGAGCAGCACAGCTCAGCCTACTAAGGAAAGACTAGTAATACAACTTCAAATACCTTATTCTGTTCTTTTGAAAAACATTTCCTTATTTATATAATGTTTCTTAAGACCTGCCAAAACAAAATTCTAATGGATTTCTTTGTGATGGATTTGACTCTTGAATTTTGGTGTTTTAGTGTTTTTTTCCATATAGCCGAAAGTAACATAACCTAATGAAAATGCCATTATGTTATTTGAAATAATTGTTATTTCGTATTATAATGTTACTTAAGACCTTAATAAACACAATCAAAGGACACTTTTTCCAATAGCATATATTTATATACATATACTCCAAAAAACGAGTCATTGGCTCAAGGGGGGGGGGGGGGGGGGGGGGGGGGGGGGGTCCCTCGAGCCAAGGCTTTTCTAGTGTTAATCAAGTCTCCATTACTGACCTTCAAAAGTCAGTGAACATCAGTAAACTACAGTAGAATTACAAACTACAGAGCTCAATCTCAAACTCCTGTTGAAAGTACCCCATCGGTCTTAGCCCTCTTCTCCAGGAGCAGGCGGAAAGTGCTGGGGGTAACTTTGTTGTCCAGGACACCCTGGCCCAGCCCGCGGTTATCATCCTGGTTCAGCCGACGATCCATAATCACCTCCAACTGGCCTGGAGGGGAAAAGATAAAAAGTTATCTTCAGAAATATTTCTATATCACGTTGTCTTCTGGTCACATAGGAGAAATTCCTCAAAGTACAGAACATTATGTCTTTTAAAGCTTGGCCAGAAACAGCATGATAGAAACTTTACTAATTGTAAATCGAGTCGTACTGTATCTCCCCCTCTTTTCACATCCTGGTGCCGAAATAGCTGATGGCATTATGTACTGTATACACAACAGGAGGTTGGTGGCAACTTAATTGGGGAGGACTGGCTCGTGTTAAAGGCTGGAGTGGAATGAGTGGAATGGTATCAAATACATCAAACATGTGGGTTCTATTTGTTTGATGCCGTTCCATTAGCTCCTTTCCAGCCATTATTATGAGCCGTCCTCCCCTCAGCAGCCTCCTCTGGTCTACAGATGGCAAGCTTAGAATCGAGCAGGGATGTCATCTTTCCCGGAGAATTGAAGTACTGATGCCCTTCCAATAGACAACAGAAAACAAATCCCCTGGCTTGCACTCACCACTCACAAGGCTGGCGGAGCCCAGAGACTGTGCAGTGAGCAGGGTCAGTCTGGTACCGGGGTCCTGGATGTAGGCCATGCTGGTCATGGGATAGAAGTTGGCTTGAAGGGGAAGCTTGGCCATGGTTCTTCTGGGCTGTATCTGCAGACAACATACCAAGCATGGTTACACAATACCCACGCTTTATACAGTGACGCTATGGACTGAAGTGCAATGAGCCTCGACGCGCAATACGGGTACTTGAGAAACAAGAGTGCTATGACATAGCATCAGGAGTACTTCCTGACCATGTGACCTGACCAGGAAAAACTCAGAGCCCTCGACTTTAACGAGGATCCAGAATTTTTCTTGTAGGGGAAAAACTCCTGGCCCCAAGCATACTGAATCACCAGAGAACAGGTGTGTTGAGTGGGATCTTTATCTTAATTAAGCCGACCAGTTTGTTTTGACTACAATGGCTGCGGGAAGCTGTTCAAGTATGTTGTTGTTTTTAATTTGCGTTAAGCATTGAGTTGCGTTTCATCTCTGATGGCAGTAAATCCCTCTTAATCCCTGAAATCAAGGTCAGACTGCCAAAAACATGCAAATAGAGATTGGGGGGGGGCTGCCTCTATGGAAGCGTATCTAATTGGGAAAGGCGCTCAAATACTGATCTGTCTGAATATTCTCCCACGAACAAATTCAAATCGTTTCAGCTTTCGTTTTCATTTCAGAACTTTATGTCATGCCACAAAATGGAAGACGTCAATGAAGTCCCTTCTGGGAACTTGGACAGCTAATATTTCCCCATTCAGCTAGTTCCAATGTCAAGCTAATACTACAAAATAGCCATTTCTATCATAGTTAATTGCTAATCATGTCATAATTGACCGAGCACAAGCCAGTTCAGTAGCAAGAAACACAGTATTTCTTAGGTTGGAACGTGTGACAGTAGCTGGTATACTGCAGAGCTCTGGGCTATAGCTAGTATACTGTACATGGTTCTGTTTTCTATGTTTCTTTGTGTAGCCGATGTGAAATTGCTAGCTAGTTAGCGGTGGTGCGCGCTAGTGGCGTTTCAATCAGTGACGTCACTTGCTCTGAGACCTTGAAGTAGTGGTTCCCCTTGCTCTGCAAGGCCCGTGGCTTTTGTGGAGCGATGGGTAACGATGCTTCGAGGGTGACTGTTGTCTGTGTGCAGAGCGTCCCTGGTTCGCGCCCAGGTCGGGGCGAGGGGGCGGGCGTAAAGTCTATAGTTACATTGATGCTGTTGACCCGGATCACTGGTTGCTGTGGAAAGAGAAGGAGGTCAAAAGGGGAGTGTAGCCGATGTGAAATGGCTAGCCAGTTAGCGGTGGTGCGCGCTAGTTGCGTTTCAATCGGTGATGTCACTTGCTCTGAGACCTTGAAGTAGTGGTTCCCCTTGCTCTGAGACCTTGAAGTAGTGGTTCCCCTTGCTCTGCAAGGCCCTTGGCTTTTGTGGAGCGATGGGTAACGATGCTTCGAGGGTGACTGTTGACGTGTGCAGGGCGTCCCTGGTTCGCGCCCAGGTCGGGGCGAGGGGACGGACGTAAAGTCTATACTGTTACATTTGTATGGCTTTGTACAGTATGTGTGCTCTTGGTCTGTGTATTCTTCACTCAATGATTTTGTCAGTTTTATCTCCTGCCCTCTTTCAGATAACTTAAAAACATACTAAAGCACTCGAGGAGCCATTTAACGTCAAAATGACACAATAATAAATTAATTGTACAACTGTGAACGATTAACCTCTACACTTATCCTTCCGTGTGTACGAAACAAATGAACATTCTCTCATTGAACGGCACTGCAGTGCCTGAACAGAGAGAGTGGTAGTGAGAAAGAGAGAGAGTGAAAGAGAGAGAGAAACAGAGATCTGTGTCATACAGTAACAGTACCTGGAATCCGTTGAGGTCTGTGAAGAATCGATCCTTGCTGTCCACATCTGATGCTAACCTCATTGCAATTTCATGGTTGAACTCCCTCCTTATATCTACCAAGTTACAGATCTCCACTGCCTGGCCCTCCACACCTAGAGAGAGAGGTAGAGGTAGAGGTAGAGGTAGAGGTAGAGGTAGAGGTAGAGGTAGAGGTAGAGGTAGAGGAGAGGGAGAAGGAGAGGGAGAGAGAGAGAGAGGTAGAGGTAGAGGTAGAGGGAGAGGTAGAGGTAGAGGTAGAGGGAGAGAGAGAGAGAGAGGTAGAGGGAGAGGGAGAGAGAGAGAGAGGTAGAGGTAGAGGTAGAGGTAGAGAGGTAGAGGTAGAGGGAGAGGGAGAGAGAGGTAGAGGTAGAGGTAGAGGTAGAGGTAGAGGGAGAGGGAGAGAGAGGTAGAGGTAGAGGGAGAGGGAGAGGTAGAGGTAGAGGGAGAGAGGTAGAGGTAGAGGGAGAGGTAGAGGTAGAGGTAGAGGTAGAGGTAGAGGTAGAGGTAGAGGGAGAGGGAGAGGTAGAGGGAGAGGGAGAGGTAGAGGTAGAGGGAGAGGGAGAGGGATAGGGAGAGGGAGAGGGAGAGGGAGGTAGAGGGAGAGGGAGAGGGAGAGGGAGAGGGAGAGGGAGAGGGAGAGAGAGAGAGAACGACAACTCAATCATAGAGCCTACACTGAACACCCGCTATGCTGTGGTGCTTACAGTATTACTCAGGCAGAGGTGCTGATACACATTTATCACGGAGGAGACGTTATAGGAAAGGTCTGTGGTAAAACATAGTCCGGATCTTTTTTTCTTCACAGATTATAACTGTTTGGATATACGACCAAAATTATAGTGACAAATATTTTTTTTTATCTGGGTTCCTATTCATGGCTATGGGACATATTCAAAAGTTTCCTTTTTCTTTGGCCTGGCTTGAGGTATTTTTTTATTTTGTATTTATTTTTTAAACTTTATTTAACTAGGCAAGTCAGTTAAGAACAAATTCCTATTTACAATGACAGTATTAATGATAGTCTTATTACAGAAGGTCTCCTAGTACACAAAATCATTTTTGGGGAATACATCTTACATTGTTTGATATCATTTTACATACCCAATTGAATTAATCCACCGGGCGGAAAAAAAAACTGTTGAACAAATTTGCCGCAGTTTTTCATACAATTATAATAAAAACAGTACATGGCCTTTGGGTAAAAGCCAAAGTGGTAAAGGAAATTGAGTCTGAACATTGAGCCATCAAATACAGTAATATGAGACCAACATAATGGTGTAACTCTAGTAATAAGTCCCGCAACCTTATCTCCTAAAAGCTGTATACTGTAGCTGTACCTCAGGTCAAAATAGGCAATGAAACCATTCTCTCTATCTTAAGTAAAATCAGCATGGGTGGGTCCAATTAAGGACTGTTTTTCTGTGAGATGACATGTGGACCCTCAGGGTCTCTGTCTCCTGGGTAGCATGACAGCAGCTTCCTCTTTCTCACCAAGCACGCAACCCAACATCACTCATTTTCTCTATGAAAGCAACCGTTCAATGGTATCGCACCGACTAAACCTCTCTCTCTCTCTCTGAGTGAATCTTCATATATATATATATTAATCTTCATGTAGCTCATCTACAGACAGATGAAAAGATGAATAGGGTTTTGGATCTTCTCCCACATAGAAACATTTCACGATCTTTTGCTAACTTAAGGTTCTGTTTTTCTATCTCTGATACATGTAGGCTACTCTCTACCTATCCAAGGTCCCATGCATGTATGTACTGCTTTTCAGTTGATTTTACAATCAGTGGTGTAAAGTACTTAATTAAGTACAAATAATTTAAAGTACTACTTAAGTAGTTTTGGGGGGTATCTGTACTTTACTATTTAGATTTTTGACAACTTTTACTTCACTACATTCGGAAAGAAAATAATGTACATTTTACTCCATACATTTCCCCTGACACCCAAAAGTATTTGTTACATTTTGAATGCTTAGCAGGAAAGGAAAATGGTCCAATTCACACACTTATCAAGAGAACATCAGTGGTCATCCTTACTACCTCTGATCTGGCAGACTCAAAAAACACAAATGCTTCGTTTGTAAATTATGTCTGAGTGTTGGAATGTCCCCCTACTATCGATACATTTTAAAAACAAGAAAATAGTGTCGTCTGCTTTGCTTAATATAAGAAATGTGAAATTATTTATACTTTTACTTACAATACTTAAGTATATTTAAAAACAAATCATTTTAGACTTTTACTCAAATAATATTTTACTGGATGACTTTCACTTTTTCTTGAGTCATTTTCTATTAAGGTATCTTTACTTTTACTCAAGTATGAAAATTGGGTACTTTTCCCACCACTGTTTACAATTGTAGATGCATGCACGCACACACACAATTTCCATCCTTACCTTGAACGTTATACAGGCGTAGAGTGTGTGTCACGTGATCGAAGGTAGTGGTGATTTCAGAGAACACAGATCCTTTGGTTATCCGTATCACTGGAGACCGGGCGGGAGAGTACATCTGGAGGAGAACAGAAAATCAATGGGAATCAAATCACTCCTAACCCCATGTCCGTCCCATCCATCCTCTGCCAATAATACCTCCTACAGAGAGCATGCTGGTAAGGGAGCACAAATAAGGGCGCGAAGAGAGAGCGGGAAACTGGGGGAGCAGAACAACTGTAAGAGCTGAAGCCTTTATTCTTCACAGGGTTTCAGTACAGCTACAATGAAACACGTTGACAAAGGAGCATCAATCACATTTAATAAAGGTGTCAGATTACCTTGGCTTCCCCGTCGGGCAGGAACAAGTAGGCTCCGCTTTTATCTCGGTTGCTGGTTGTGCCGTACCACGCAAACTCCACCTTGATCTGGTGTTCTGAGCCGTTCTCTTTCAGCTTCAATCTCTGAGGGTGTCAGTCAGAAGACAGCGGGATTTAACACTTACAGTGGGGCAAAAAAGTATTTAGTCAGCCACCAATTGTGCAAGTTCTCCCACTTAAAAAGATGAGAGAGGCCTGCAAATGTTCATCATAGGTACACTTCAACTATGACAGACAAAATTAGAAAAAAAAATCCAGAAAATCACATTGTAGGATTTTTTATGAATTTATGTGCAAATTATGGTGGAAAATAAGTATTTGCTCAATAACAAAAGTTTATCTCAATACTTTGTTACATATCCTTTGTTGGCAATGACAGAGGTCAAACGTTTTCTGTAAGTCTTCACAAGGATTTCACACACTGTTGCTGGTATTTTGCCCCATTCCTCCATGCAGATCTCCTCTGGAGCAGTGATGTTTTGGGGCTGTTGCTGGGCAACACGGACTTTCAACTCCCTCCAAAGATTTTCTATGGGGTTGAGATCTGGAGACAGGCCAGGCCACTCCAGGAACTTGAAATGCTTCTTATGAAGCCACTCCTTCGTTGCCCAGGCGGTGTGTTTGGGATCATTATCATGCTGAAAGACCCAGCCACATTTCATCTTCAATGCCCTTGCTAATGGAAGGAGGTTTTCACTCAAAATCTCACGATACATGGCCCCATTCATTCTTTCCTTTACACTGATCAGTCGTCCTGGTCCCTTTGCAGAAGAACAGCCCCAAAGCATGATGTTTCCACCCCCATGCTTCACAGTAGGTATGATGTTCTTTGGATGCAACAGCATTCTTTGTCCTCCAAACACGACGAGTTGAGTTTTTACCAAAAAGTTAGATTTTGGTTTCATCTGACCATATGACATTCTTCCAATCTTCTTCTGGATCATCCAAATGCTCTCTAGCAAACTTCAGACGGGCCTGGACATGTACTGGCTTAAGCAGGGGGACACTTCTGGCACTGCAGGATTTGAATCCATGGCGGCGTAGTGTGTTACTGATGGTAGGCTTTGTTACTTTGGTCCCAGCTCTCTGCAGGTCATTCACTAGGTCCCCCCGTGTGGTTCTGGGATTTTTGCTCACCGTTCTTGTGATCATTTTGACCCCACGGGGTGAGATCTTGCGTGGAGCCCCAGATCGAGGGAGATTTGTCAGTGGTCTTGTATGTCTTCCATTTCCTAATAATTGCTCCCACAGTTGATTTCTTCAAACCAAGCTGCTTACCTATTGCAGATGCAGTCTTCCCAGCCTGGTGCAGGTCTACAATTTTGTTTCTGGTGTCCTTTGACAGCTCTTTGGTCTTGGCCATAGTGGAGTTTGGAGTGTGACTGTTTGAGGTTGTGGGCAGGTGTCTTTTATACCAATAACAAGTTCAAACAGGTGCCATTAATATAGGTAATGAGTGGAGGACAGAGGAGCCCCTTAAAGAAGAAGTTACAGGTCTGTGAGAGCCAGAAATCTTGCTTGTTTGTAGGTGACCAAATACTTATTTTCCACCATAATTTGCAAATAAAAAAATTAAAATCCTACAATGTGATTATCTGGATTTTTTTTCTTCTAATTTCATCTGTCATAGTTGAAGTGTACCTATGATGAAAATTACAGGCCTCTCTCATCTTTTTAAGTGGGAGAACTTGCACAATTGGTGGCTGACTAAATACTTTTTTGCCCCAATGTAGATCATCACCATTACACTGACAGTTTGGCATCAATGATGAGAGCGAACAGAGCTACCTCTATAATAATAAGACACCTTCTGTATCGTGTGTTGTTGTAACTGAGCTGATTTGATGAACAATGTGATGAGTACTCATGCCTGAGACCGGAAGGCTCGTATGACATCCCACAACTAATGCCTAGGCTTTAGCTCAGATGAATAATGTAGTCTTGTGTCACACAGACAACCCTGGTTTGATACCCAGTCAGCCCCATTGACAGTCTAGAAGTGTGATATATTCCATGCGACCTTTCAGTGCAATGCCCTATGGGTCACAGTCACTATACGCTTTATGACTCTGGTTCAATGCCCTGCTGTGTAGTGCTGCTTTACTATGTATGCTATGCTGTGTTGTGCAGTGCTATGCATTACCGTACTACTAATGCTGACCCTGTAAAACAGCACATTTCACTGCACCTATCTGGTGTATGTGACAATAAAACATCTGTAATCTGAACTATGCTGTGCCCTGCTGTGCTGTGCTATGCTGTGCTAAGCTTTGCTATCAGGGCATAAAATTTATTTTTTGGTCCACCAACCACTGTGGTAGGTAGTTTTAAAAATCTACAAGCAACTCAGATTTTTTACAAACCAAAATATTTTTCCCCTGCTAAAATTACACCAACAAAACACACAAAAAATCACATGAGCATGCGTTGTAATGTTTCTAAAACAAGAAATGTATTACTAGTAAGAAGTAATGTGGTATATTATTTCAGAATTGTTTTGTGACCTGTGTCTTTTAACCAAAATATCACAGATGAGACAAAAAGTTTCAAGGTTACCGCGGCAGCGTGTCTGGAGTCATATTTGTGTCTGTGAGATTGAGTTTGACTAGTAGAAGCGTTGTCTTCTTTAATCTAACAGTTGAAACTCAAACATCGAAAAAACGACCTAGCTTGTGAACAAGACCTTGTAAATAGCCAAGAAATACAAGGACAAATTCTCACTTCAGTAAACTTTAGTTTCACGTAAATTAGACTGACTTGTATGCCTGTGTGCAGCTCTTCTAAAAATACATCTTTCACTTAGCTCTTCACGTGTGCACAGCCCCCAGTCAGGCAGTGTTACAGCACAAGATAAAATATATTGGATTTGTAGTTCTTTGTCTTTATGTAGTTCTTTGACTTTATGCGATTAATTTAGCAGCTATGAAACAAAACTGCAGAAATACTTTGAAAACAGCAACTGCAGCATTTATTTTACTATAAATGTCATCATGCTTTATATTCACAAATGCGAGTGAAATGCTTGCACTGTGGAGCCCTGGCCACTCGCCAACATGGCTGGTGAAATGAACGTCTTACCCACCGATGCCTAAATCTAGCCGGATTTGGCAGGTGTTGGGTGTTCATTTTAGGCCCTGTTTGCTATGCTGTGCTGTGCTAAGCTGTGCTAAGCTTTGCTATGCTGTGCTGTGCATGGCTTACCTCCATCAGGCCGGTGGTGGGGGAGCTCCAGATCTGGATGTGGGGGTTGTGGATGCTGAGGGGGGTGGAGGCGTCCTGGGGGATGTTGACGGTGAAGTGCTTCATGTTGACGGATAGTTCGCCGCCTTGCCTGAGGAAAACATACTCGGCCGTCTCCGCCCCGCCGCTCACAGCCGTACTCAACTGGTACAGCCCAAGACCCAGCGCTGGTACCTGAGCTACGAAGGACAACTGCCCGGGAGAGAAAACACCAATACATGAGATAAAGTGGAAAGAAAGCATAAACAGAAAACGTCTCTGCTTCACAACAAAATGGTAATACATTGGTGATCAATCTCTATTCCAAACTAAAAAGACCACAGCTTTGGGTTTCTGCATCCATACACAGACTTGTCTGATACTGCCTGACACTACCTGCCTGATACTGACTGATACTGTCTGATACTACCTGATACTACCTTCCTGATACTGCCTGACACTACCTGATACTGCCTGACACTACCTGCCTGATACTACCTTACTGATACTGCCTGACACTACCTGATACTGCCTGACACTACCTGACTGATACTGCCTGACACTACCTGCCTGATACTGCCTGACACTACCTGCCTGATACTGCCAGACACTACCTGCCTGATACTGCCTGATACTACCTGCCTGATACTGCCTGACACTACCTGCCTGATACTGCCTGACACTACCTGCCTGATACTGCCTGACACTACCTGCCTGATACTGCCTGACACTACCTGCCTGATACTCCCTGACACTACTTGATACTACTTGCCTGATACTGCCAGACACTACCTGCCTGATACTGCCTGACACTACCTGCCTGATACTGCCTGACACTACCTGCCTGATACTCCCGACACTACTTGATACTACTTGCCTGATACTCCCTGACACTACTTGATACTACCTGCCTGATACTCCCTGACACTACTTGATACTACCTGCCTGATACTCCCTGACACTACTTGACACTACCTGCCTGATACTCCCTGACTCCACTTGATACTACCTGCCTGATACTCCCTGATACTCCCTGACACTACCCGATACTACCTTCCTGATACTGCCTGACACTACCAGCCTGACACTACCTGATACTGTCTGACACTACCTGCCTGATACTCCCTGACACTACCTGCCTGATACTACCTGATACTTCCTGATACTACCTTCCTGATACTGCCTGACACTACCTGATACTGCCTGACACTACCTGATACTGCCTGACACTACTTGCCTGATACTGCCTGACACTACCTGCCTGACACTACCTGCCTGACACTACCTGATACTGCCTGACATTACCTGCCTGATACTACCTGACACTACCTGATACTTCCTGACATTACCTGCCTGATACTGCCTGACACTACCTGATACTGCCTGACACTACCTGCCTGATACTGCCTGACACTACCTGCCTGACACTACCTGATACTGCCTGACATTACCTGCCTGATACTCCCTGACTCTACTTGACACTACCTGCCTGATACTCCCTGACACTACTTGAAACTACCTGCCTGATACTCCCTGACACTACCTGATACCGCCTCCCTGATACTGCCTGACACTACCTGCCTGACACTACCTGATACTGCCTGACACTACCTGCCTGATACTACCTGATACTACCCGATACTGACTGATACTGTCTGATACTACCTGATACTGCCTGATACTACCTGATACTGCCTCAAATACTTGATACTACCTTCCTGATACTGCCTGCCTGACACTACCTGATACTGCCTGACACTACCTGCCTGACACTACCTGATACTACCTTCCTGATACTGCCTGACACTACCTGATACTACCTGCCTGATACTGCCTGACACTACCTGATACTACCTTCCTGATACTGCCTGACACTACCTGATGACACTACCTGACACTAGCTGATACTGCCTGAAACTACCTGATACTACCCGATACTGACCTGATACTGCCTGGCACTATACTGATACTGCCTGGCACTATCTGATACTGCCTGATACTACCTGATACTGACTGATACTGTCTGATACTACCCTGATACTACCTTCCTGATACTGCCTGACACTACCTGATACTGCCTGACACTACCTGCCTGATACTGCCTGACACTACCTGCCTGACACTACCTGATACTGCCTGACATTACCTGCCTGATACTGCCTGACACTACCTGATACTGCCTGACACTACCTGCCTGACACTACCTGCCTGACACTACCTGATACTGCCTGACATTACCTGCCTGATACTGCCTGACACTACCTGATACTGCCTGACACTACCTGCCTGACACTACCTGATACTGCCTGACACTACCTGCCTGATACTTCCTGATACTACCTTCCTGATACTGCCTGACACTACCTGATGCTGCCTGACACTACCTGATACTGCCTGACATTACCTGCCTGATACTACCTGATACTACCTGATACTACCTTCCTGATACTGCCTGACACTACCTGATGCTGCCTGACACTACCTGATACTGCCTGACATTACCTGCCTAATACTACCTGATACTACCTGATACTACCTGATACTACCTTCCTGATACTGCCTGACACTACCTGATACTGCCTGACACTACCTGATACTGCCTGACATTACCTGCCTGATACTACCTGATACTACCTTCCTGATACTGCCTGACACTACCTGATACTGCCTGACACTAATATAATAATAATAATATATGCCATTTAGCAGACGCTTTTATCCAAAGCGACTTACAGTCATGTGTGCATACATTCTACGTATGGGTGGTCCCGGGGATCGAACCCACTACCCTGGCGTTACAAGTGCCATGCTCTACCAACTGAGCTACAGGACCACCACTATCTGATACTACCTTCCTGATACTGCCTGACACTACCTGATACTACCTGCCTGATACTGCCTGACACTACCTGATACTACCTTCCTGATACTGTCTGACACTACCTGCCTGACACTGCCTGAGACTACCTGATACTGCCTGACACTACCTAGCTGATACTACCTGACACTGCCTGATACTACCTGATACTACCCAATACTGCCTGATACTGCCTAACACTACCTGATACTGCCTGACACTACCTGCCTGATACTACCTGATACTACCTGATACTACCCGATACTGCCTGATACTGACTGATACTGCCTGGCACTGTCTGATACTGCCTGATACTACCTGATACTGACTGATACTGCCACACTACCTGCCTGACACTGCCTGATACTGACTGATACTGCCCGATACGGACTGATACTACCTGATACTGTCTGATACTACCTGATACTGCGTGATAATACCTGACACTGCGTGATAATACCTGATACTGACTGATACTGCCTGATACTGTCTGATACTACCTGATACTGCTGATACTACCTGACACTGCGTGATAATACCTGACACTGCGTGATAATACCTGATACTGCGATAATACCTGATGATAATACCTGAAACTACCTGCCTTACTACCTGATACTGCCAGATATTGTCAGATACTGCCTGATATTACCTGATACTGCTTGAAAAGGCTTGATACTACCTGAAACTGCCTGATACTTACTGCCTGATATGAGCTGATACTGCATGATGCTGCCTGCCTTACTACTTGATACTGCCAGATACTGCCTGATAATGCATGATACTACCTGATTCTGCCTGATATTACCTGAAACTGCCTAGGTTACTACCTGATACTGCCTGATATTACCTGATATTGCCTGATACTACCTGATACTGTCTGATACTACCTTATACTGCCTGATACTGCCTGATATGACCTGATACTGTGTGATAATACCTGATACAGCCTACATTACTACCTAATACTGCCAGGTACTGCCTGATACTGCAATATACTACCTGATTCTGCCTGATATTACCTGATACTGCTTGATACTACCTGATACTAGGTGATAATACCTGATACTGCCTGCTTGACATTACCTGATACTGTCAGATACTGCCTGATATTACCTGATACTGCTTTATACGGCTTGATACTACCTGAAACTGCATGATACTGACTGATATGACCTGATACTGCCTGCCTCACTACCTGATACTGCCAGATACAGCCAGATATGACCTGATACTGCCTGATATTAGCTGATACTGCTTGATACTACCTGATACTGCCTGATATTACCTGATACTGCCTGACATTACCTGATACTGCCTGACATTACCTGATACTGCCTGATATTACCTGATACTGCCTGATACTACCTGATATTGCCTGATACTACCTGATACTCATATTATCATTCATGAATGTATCTGAATTTGAAGCTTAATAAAAAAACAATTGATGCAGGGAATTATCCTGGATAAATAAATGATATACAAAAATAATTGATAACAAAACAATGTAACAGACACTCATACCTGGAAGGCCTCTGTGGAAGCTGTGGTGGAGTCATCCCAGACCGCGCTAACCTGAGCGGGGACAGGGTGACCGTGGTCTGTGATCACACACACGTGGGGCGTGTTCACGTACACGGTCACCACTGACGTGCGGTCCTGCTCCGTGGGGTTGTAGACGACTACAGACCTGGGGGAAAAAGATCTGTTGGTACAAGCTGCTAATGTTTTGATCTGATAAGTCTGAAAGTACAGACACATATCCAGACAAAACTGTTAAACCTGACCAGACTATAACTTCCTATACTTTTCTAAGACATATTTGGAATGTGGGGTCATAAGGGGCCATAATATCAGTCAGAATGTTGTGAAGGGAAAAGGGAGTAATATTTTTACAGCGACATACCTAGGCTGTGAACTGATTTTCAGAACATTTTTTTGAGGCAGGGCATCTTGAGAAGGCTGGATGTCATCCTGAGAGAAATTTGCATGAGATTGAGTTGATAACACATCTGGTGTAGCTACACCAACACACAGTCCACAGACTATTTTCAATTCTTTGAGACACATTTGAAAAATGTATTTAATTTTGTTGTTGTGGTATTGGCTGCCGCTTTTGGGAATTGAGAAGCTATTTAAGCGTCTAAGGCTCATTCACTTCCCAATACAAATTTCATTAGGTTGGGGTGAGTGAGATTCATATAAAGCATATTTTCAGATGCTGTAGCAAAACAAAGAAGTGGAAGAGGTTACATTTATCTGAAAATTGATGTTGACTTCCTGCCGGGGCAATTTGCATATTAAAATCCTGATGTTGTGCCTGCTTGAGTGATTTTGTCGAAGGTAGAGTATGGTAAATAAACACTTCAAAAGGTAGTTACTGCAATGCACTTCACTCCCTGTACCACCACCATCAACCCTTTGACAATCACTCTACTAATCTGAAAATGTTGCTATGCACAACCAACACCCTTGTTTCAACACCGAAATTAAAACACCAATGCTATTTTTACTCACCATTTGAAGAAAGGCTTTTGACGGATGGTGACTGTATGCACTTTTGTCCTTTAACACCAGCCAGTGAGCGGAGTTGACAATCACTTGGTTCAAATTCAAAATGGAATGAAACAACCTGAGAAGAGAGAATTGTTTTTAGTAAATGCCCAGAGGAAAGCAGTCAAAGCTCCGAGTCAAATAGTGTTTCACTTTCATTCAATCAATGTCTACGTCCCAACGCTGAATACAGTATAATCACTAAACCATGTCAGTGCAATCTCATTAACTCGTGATTAATCAGTGTGTCCATGTCTACACTGCATCTCTCCCAATCAAATAAGACGATGAAAACAAATAAAAGTCATAAACCAGAGTGACACCTGGTACCGTAGTCGATCACTACCATGTCCTTGCCGGTGCCTGTGATGGCGTCATGATGCTGGAACAGGCCCAGGTTCCTCCTGGCTTCAGTGAGCAGTCTGTTGTTCTCCACAGCTGGGAAATCATTCAGCTTCCCAAACCTCTGAATATTAGCCAGGGTCAGGGAGTAAAGGATCTCAGCTGCCCTGAAGGACAGACAAAGGGAATAGTTATTTTCTTCACGTGAGTTTTCCTTTCCATGGCACCAAGACAAAGACAGACATGGGTTGTGTCTGAAATGTTTTAAACGGTGAGATGCCATGTCATTTGAATCTGAATTTGACCAATAATAAAAAATAAAACACTGTTGCACAACATTGTGCAGTCCTGAACACGACCCATGTTCACTAATTGACAAATAGTTGTTGATATAGGGGTTCATCACAGACCAAGAGATAAGTCAAGTACTCCAAATTGACTACAGTTGGAAATCTCCAGTATTTGTTTGCAATCAGAGTCTCAGCTTGTGTTATTGAACCCATTTAACCCCCGAGCTACAGCAATGAAAAATGAGCTGCTCGTCTCACAAAATAAGAGATTTTCTCATTATCCCTAAAGTATCAAGGAAAACAGCTGGCAGATGAGGCTTTTCTTAAACTGCTCCAGCCTTGTGAAACTAACTGTTAGTTGCTATCAGGGAATCAGAGACAACTAGTGTTACAATTTATAATTCTGAGATTGTTTCAGCCCAGTGGAAGCCCTGCCACTTGTTTATAGAGCTGAGGGATGGAACTGAGAGAATCAATGTAAGCACTCAAAGTCATAGGCCAGTTTTTTACTGCTGTGTAACTTGTTTACTGCTTTTTCTCTCGATATTTGATTGTGCATCTTGATCACCGTACTATGTCCTATGTGTCTAACTGTGTCCATCTAGATTGTTCTAGATTGACAATGGCAGAGCAACACCTCTTGTTTGTGGTAGATCTCTAAGAAAATCATGTTGTAACGCGAAAACCAAAATATTTGATCAATCTAAAGACAATCATGTACCTATCTCTAAGTCTTTGAACAAGAACAGGACTGGGGAGCCCTAGGATTTCAATGCACTGACTGCATCTTGAGAGCTTGTCACATAAAACAATAGACTGAGGCGACTGACCCACACATACCATGTACAAAGCCAATAGTGCTGCCTCCTTTCACAGAGAAAGACATATTTACAGAACAAGACAATGACTTTGAAGGGAACAACTCTTTAAGAGAATTGAGGAGGAGAGCAGGCAGACCTACATCTATACACATACTGTGCACAGTCTTGTTTGCAGCTTGAAAGCCGTCACCGGTTGAGTACTAAGACTAATTTAACGACTTTGTTGTGATTACCCATTTCCCTTCCTATATTTAGACACCATCAAATGCAAATACAGTCATGTGTTTGAAGACAATGCACGAATCCATCCATACAGTATCTGTTGGTATACTGAATCTAACATAAACTCCTTTCTGTTATGAAGTTCAAGCATAACAATAGACGCTTAGACAATCTTGAGACCTCAGCAGGACAGAACAGATTCAAAGTTCAAATGGACTTAAACTCTTTCTCTGCTGAAACTTTTCTCACTTGGTATTTCTCTGCTCTGGGCAATGGTGTGTGAGATGCTATGTGTATGTGGGGGGTCTGGAGGTTGGTCTGTAATGAGGGCTTTGTCTGTGGGGGCTCACAGGGAGATAGACAGTCTGTGGTGGAGAGGGAGAGACCCCAGTGTTGAGGCCCCAGAACCCTGCCTGTGCTGCTGGTTAAGACTTTGTAGACAGTGGGACCTGGGGCAGGAGAGGAGACACTCATTACTGCTCTACTACTGAGTCTGATCAAACACAATGGTGCACACACACGCACGCAGACAGACAGACAGACAGACAGACAGACAGACAGACAGACAGGCAGGCAGGCAGGCAGGCAGGCAGGCAGACAGACAGACAGACAGACAGACAGACAGACAGACAGACAGACAGACAGACAGACAGACAGACAGACAGACAGACAGACAGACAGACAGACAGACAGACAGACAGACAGACAGACAGACAGACAGACAGACAGACAGACAGACAGACAGACAGACAGGCAGGCAGGCAGGCAGGCAGGCAGGAAGGCAGACAGACAGGCAGACAGAGGCAGACAGGCAGGCAGGCAGGCAGACAGACAGGCAGGCAGACAGACAGACAGACAGACAGACAGACAGACAGACAGACAGACAGACAGACAGACAGACAGACAGACAGACAGACAGACAGACAGACAGACAGACAGACAGACAGACAGACAGACAGACCTCTTATCCACAGTCATCTCCTCATCAATACCTGCTGAGAATACAGGTGTAAACACAGTGACTGAGGGTCTTTACCCCGTATCAGTAGAGAGTAGCAAAACTTTGGCCAGAAGTTTGGGTACCTGGTACTTTTAGTTGTAGAAGAAACACTTGACTAGAAGATACCAGGAAGACTAGTGGTTGCCACGGTGTCAGTTCACGGGGATCCAAATAAAGAATACTGTAACCCAATCAAAGACATGATGAAACTAATCCACTGTGCATTAAACAGATAATTGTTATTTTTACATTTGAAGCAACTGAGATAGACCATAAATTAACCTTGAATAATAACCACATCTCCAACTGGGCCTGATTAGAAAGGCTTGATTAAATAATAGGATTGTTAAAAACTTTCATTTACATTGTTTATGAAATGTTTCTCATCAACTACTCCTGCGTATTGATGAATGTTGAAGTATCGATCCAATAAAATATTCAAGTTTGGTCTGCTCACTCCAAAGTGTTTTAGACAGTTGATGAAGAAAGAAATAAAAGCCAATGGTCCACCATCTAATAACCTCAAACACTGACCAGACAGACTTGACTTTAATGCCTTTTAAGTTAGCACTGGCCTTTATCCTTCAGTCACGGGAGAGAGAAGATCTCCCCTGGGTCATTGCCTTTGATCCAGTCTGTTTCTTTCTTTAGTAAAGGTTTCTGTAGCAAGTTATTGTTTATGTGGTGGGGGAGTTAGCCCCATGCACAACCCCCAACCTGCAGGGCCAGAGACTGCTTGGTCTGCCTCCTACCCTTCAACCTGTCTGGCTTGGTTGCACCTGCTGGGGGTTTAACCCCCTCCGGCAAGGTGACAGTAGTATTGGGGGGAAAAAATGTTAGTTACATATCGCAACATTATTTTGGACTATATTTTATCGATACTTTGACTCCAAGTATCGATTTGTAAGATAGTGTTAGCTAGGTAGCGTTAGCTAGGGAGAGTCGGCTGTACCCGTGCCAAAACGCAGCTATTTTTCATCCTACAGCTTGTTCTTCTACACACAAAAAATTAAGCAATTAAAGCAATTGTTAATTTACATTTGCATTTGTTTAATTCACTCATTAGCATATACAGTGCTTTCAGAAAGTAATCACAACCCATTACTTTTCCCACATTTTGTTGTTACAAAGTGGGATTTATAATGGATTTCATTTTTTTTTAAATACAACAATCTATACAATCCTGTGTAATGTCATATTGGAAGAAAAATGTCACTTTTTTTTATTAAAGGAAAATAAAACACTAATATATTTTTATTAGATAAGTATTCATCCCCCTGAGTCAATACATGTTAGAATCACCTTTATCGGCAATTACAGCTGTGAGTCTTTCTGGGTAAGTCTCTAAGAGTTTTGCAAACCTATATTGTACAATATTTGCACATTATTATGAAAAAAATATTCAACCTCAGTCAAGTTGGTTGTTGGTCATTGCTAGACAGCCATTTTCAAGTCTTGCTATAGATTTTCAAGCCGATTTTAAGTCAAAACGGTAACTAGGCTACTCAAGAACAATCCATGTGTTCTTGGTAAGTAACTCAAGTGTATATTTGGCCTTGTGTTTTAGGTTATTGTCCTACTTAAAGGTGAATTTGTCTCCCAGTGCCTGTGCTTAGCTCTATTCCTTTTTCTTTTCATCCTAAAAAAACTCCATAGTCCTTGCTGATGACAAGCATACTCATAACATGATGCAGCCATCAACATGCTTGATAATATGAAGAGTGTTACTCAGTGATGTGTTGTGTTGGAATTGCCATAAAAAAGGGATTGAATACTTATTGACTCGAGACATTTCAGCTTTTCATGTTTAATTAATTACAAAAAATATATATTTTAAAAACATTATTCCACTTTGACATCGTGGGGTATGTCGAGATCAGTGACACAGCATCAAAATGTAATCAATTTTAAATTCAGGCCGTAACACCAAAAAAATGTGGAAAGCGTTCCACATGGATGATGGCCCATTTTCCATGTTAGCTCCATTGCTTCACATAGTTGTGTCAAGTTGGCTGGATCACTCTTGATAGACACAGGAAACTGTGAAAAACCCAGCAGCGTTGCAGTTCTTGACGCACACAAACCGGTGTGCCTGGCACCTACTACCATACACCATTCAAAGGCACTTAAATATTTTGTCTTGCTCATTCACCCTCTAAATGGCACACACACAATCCATGTCTAAATTGTCTCAAGGCTTAAACATCCTTCTTTAACCTGTCTCCTCTTCTTCATCTACACTGATTCATGACATTTACATAAGTATTCAGACTCTTTACTCGGTACTTGGTTGAAGCACCTTTGGCAGTGATTACAGCCTCAAGTCTTCTTGGGTATGACGCCACAAGCTTGGCACACCTATATTTGGGGAGTTTCTCCCATTCTTCTATACAGATCCTCTCAAGCACTGTCAGGTAGGATGGGGAGCATTGCTGCAGAGTTGCAAAGAAAAAGCCATATCTCAGATTGGCCAATAAAAAGAAAAGATGAAGATGAGCAAAAGAACACAGACACTGGACAGAGGAACTCTGGCTAGAAGGCCAGCATCCTGGAGTCACTTCTTCACTGTTGACGTTGAGATGGGTATTTTGCGGGTACTATTTAATGAAACTGCCTGTTGAGGAATTGTGAGGCGTCTGTTTCTAAAACTAGACACTCTAGTGTACTTGTCCTCTTGCTCAGTTGTGCACCGGAGCCTCCCACTTTCTATTCTGGTCAGGCCAATTTGCGCTGTTCTGTGAAGGGAGTAGTACACAGCGTTATATGAGATCTTCAGTTTCCTGGCAATTTGTCGCATGGAATAGCCTTAATTTCTCAGAACAAGAATAGACTGACGAGTTTCAGAAGAAAGTTCTTTGTTTCTGGACATTTTGAGCCTGTTATTGAACCCACAAATGCTGACGCTCCAGATACTCAACTTGTCTAAAGAAGGCCAGTTTTATTAATTCTTTAATCAGAACAGTTTTCAGCTGTGCTAACATAATTGCAAAAGGGTTTTCTAATGATCAATTAGCCTTTTAAAATTATAAACTTAGATTAGCTAACACAACGTGCCATTGGAACACAGGAGTGATGGTTGCTGATAATGGGCAACACTGTATATCTGATCTATTTTATTTTATGACTTCAATACAAAACCTTGGAGGCTCGTGGATCTCACTCCCTTCCATAGACTTAAACAGTAATTATGACAACTTCCGGAGGACGTTCTCCAGGCCTATCAGAGCTCTTGCAGCATGAACTGACATGTTGTCCACCCAATCAAAGGATCAGAGAATGAATCTAGTACTGAAAGCATAAGCTACAGCTAGCTATCACTGCAGCGCATAAAATGGGGTGAGTAGTTGACTCAAAGAGAGAGAAAGACAATAGCCGAACAGTTTTGAACTAATGATTTTATTCAAAAATTAAGGAGAAGCACGCATGAGAGAGAGAGAGAGCTAGCTATATTTCGTATTTTTTTCACTTTCACTTATTTACCTAGCAAATGCAGCTAGAGAGTTTAGCCTACTCCAACAGAGAGAGATGTAATGTTACCTAGCTGGCTATGGCTATCCAACACTGGAACTATTCCAAGTCAAGGTAAGCTCTTGGTTTAATGAATTTATTGCCACCAGGGCCCGCTGGTGAAACTGCTAAACTGCTTGCTAACAGTACACTGTACTGCATGATTGTAGTGGGGTTACGAACACTTTAGTTCGGGTAGCTATGTTGACTTGACGTTAACTAATATGGTTACCATGATGTAGGCTTTGTGTAGCGGTTAGTGTTTATGATATGAAGATTTGGCCTTGAAAGGTTTTTTCGCCTGGTTACAGACAACTGATGTGTTGTGCACTGAAGTCCACAAGCGAAAGGAAAAGGTGAGAGGAGGAGAACGCGTAGATGCGAGAAGGAATTATCGAACGATCAAAAGGATCATGCTGTTTGAATGTGGCTGCTATGAACTGTCTGCGTATGATCAGGGGTGTATTCATTCCGTTGATTCTGTTGTTTAAAAAAAATCTTAAATGGAACGAAATGGAACAAAACGGGGATAAACATACTTGAATTTGTCCAAAAGAAACTCTTGTTTGCAACTGTTAGATGCAGGTAAGATTGTGCAAGACAGTATTGATTGTGTCAATGTCTTGTCACATTTCTCTCGACCTGTGCACCTACACTATATGGCCAAAAGTATGTAGGACCCCCGTTCAAATTAGTGAATTCGGCTATTTCAGTTACATCCATTGCTGACAGGTGTATAAAATCAAGCACACAGCTATGTAATCTTCATTGACAAACATTGGCAGTAGAATGGCCCGTACTGAAGAGCTCAGTGACTTTAAACGTGGCACCGTCATAGGATGTTATTGTGTTATTGCTGTTATTGTGAAGTGAAAATGTCTAGGAGCAACAACGGCTCAGCCGTGAAGTAGTAGGCCACACAAGCTCACAGAATGGGACCGACAAGTGCTGAAGCTACCTGCCCAAATGCATTGTGCCAACTGTAAAGTTTGGTGGAGAACGAAAAATGGTCTGGGGCTGTTTTTCATGGTTCCGGCTAGACGCTACAGCATACAATGATATTCTAGACAATTCTGTGCTTTCAACTTTGTGGCAACAGTTTGGAGAAGGCTCTGTCCTGTTTCAGCATGGCAATGCCCCCTGCACAAATTGAGGTCAATACAGAAAATGTTTGTCAAGATCGGGTATGGAAGAACTTGACCGGCCTGCACAGAGCCCTGACCTCAACCCCATCGAACACCATTGAATGAGTTTGAACGCCAACTGAGAGCCAGGCCTAGTCAGCTAACATCAGTGCCCAATCTCACTAATGCTCTAGCGCAGTGGTTCCCAAACTTGTTATGGTCCCGTAACCTTTCAAACATTCAACGTCCAGCTGCATACCCCTCTAGTACCAGGGTCAGCGCACTGTCAAATGTTGTTTTTTGCCATCAATGTAAGCCTGCCACACACACACTATACAAAACATTTATTAAACATAAGAATGAGTGTGAGTTTTTGTCAAAACCCAGCTCGTGGGAAGTGACAAAGAGCACTTATAGGACAGGGCACAGATAATAATATAATAATTATCAATAATTTTGCTCTTTATTCAGCCATCTTACAAATATAACTTTAAAAATGGTGAATTAATGAGAAGGATGTGCTTGACAGGATGCACATAACTCTACAATGTTGGGTTGTATTGGCGAGAGTCTCAGTCTTAAATCATTTTCCACACACGGTCTGTATTTAGTTTTCATACTAGCGAGGGCCGAGAAGCCACTCTCACATAGGTACGTGGTTGCAAAGGGCATTAGTGTCTTAACACCGTGATTTGCCAAGGCAGAATACTCTGAGCACAGACAAATCCAGAAATCTGGCAGTGGCTTCTGATTAAATTCCATTTTCACAGAACCGCTTGTTGCAATTTTGATGAGGCTCTCTTGTTAAGTGGACTGGAGGCAGGGCATGAAAGGGATAACGAATCCAGTTGTTTGTGTCATCCGTTTCGGGAAAGTACCTGCGTAATTGCGCACCCAACTCACTCAAGTGCTTCGCTATATCACATTTGACATTGTTCGTAAACTTGAGTTCATTTGCACACAAAAAATCATACAATGATGGAAAGACCTGTGTGTTGTCCTTAATAATGTAGACAGAGAAGAGCTCCAACTTCTTAATCATAGCCTCAATTTTGTCCCGCACATTGAATATCGTTGCGGAAAGTCCCTGTAATCCTAGATTCAGATCATTCAGGTGAGAAAAACATCACCCAGATAGGCCAGTTGTGTGAGAAACTCATCATCATGCAAACAGTCAGACAAGTGAAAATGATGGTCAGTAAAGAAAACTTTAAGCTCGTCTCTCAATTTTAAAAAAAGACGCAATACTTTGCCCCTTGATAACCAGCGCACTTCTGTATGTTGTAAAAGCGTTACATGGTCGCTGCCCATATCATTGCATAGTGCATAAAATACATGAGAGTTCAGGGGCCTTGCTTTAACAAAGTTAACCATTTTCACGCTTGTGTCCAACACGTCTTTTCGACCTGTCAGGCATTCTCTTGGCTTCTAGGTTAGACTACTGCAATGCTCTACTTTCCGGCTACCCGGATAAAGCACTAAATAAACTTCAGTTAGTGCTAAATACGGCTGCTAGAATCCTGATTAGAACCAAAAAAATTGATCATATTACTCCAGTGCTAGCCTCCCTACACTGGCTTCCTGTCAAGGCAAGGGCTGATTTCAAGGTGTTACTGCTAACCTACAAAGCATTACATGGGCTTGCTCCTACCCATCTCTCTGATTTGGTCCTGCCGAACATACCTACACGTACGCTACGGTCACAAGACGCAGGCCTCCTAATTGTCCCTAGAATTTCTAAGCAAACAGCTGGAGGCAGGGCTTTGTCCTATAGAGCTCCATTTTTATGGAACGGTCTGCCTACCCATGTCAGAGACGCAAACTAGGTCTCAACCTTTAAGTCTTTACTGAAGACTCATCTCTTCAGAGATGATTGAGTGTAGTCTGGCCCAGGAATGGGAAGGTGAACGGAAAGGATCTGGAGCAACGAACCGCCCTTGCTGTCTCTGCCTGGCCGGTTCCCCTCTTTCCACTGGGATTCTCTGCCTCTAACCCTATTACAGGGGCTGAGTCACTGGCTTACTGGGGCTCTTTCATACCGTCCCTAGGAGGGGTGTGTCACTTGAGTGGCTTGAGTCACTGTTGTGATCTTCCTGTCTGGGTTGGCGCCCCCCCTTGGGTTGTGCCGTGGCGGAGATCTTTGTGGGCTATACTCGGCCCTGTCTCAGGATGGTAAGTTGGTGGTTGAAGATATCCCTCTAGTGGTGTGGGGGCTGTGCTTTGGCAAAGTGGGTGGGGTTATATCCTTCCTGTTTGACCCTGTCCGGGGGTGTCCTCGGATGGGGCCACAGTGTCTCCTGACCCCTCCTGTCTCAGCCTCCAGTATGTATACTGCAGTAGTCTATGTGTCGGGGGGCTAGGGTCAGTTTGTTATATCTGGAGTACTTCTCCTGTAGTACTTCTCCTGTACTATTCGGTGTCCTGTGTGAATTTAAGTGTGCTCTCTCTAATTCTCTCTTTCTTTCTCTCTCTCGGAGGACCTGAGCCCTAGGACCATGCCTCAGGACTACCTGACATGATGACTCCTTGCTGTCCCCAGTCCACCTGGCCGTGCTGCTGCTCCAGTTTCAACTGTTCTGCCTTATTATTATTTGACCATGCTGGTCATTTATGAACATTTGGGCATCTTGGCCATGTTCTGTTATAATCTCTACCCAGCACAGCCAGAAGAGGACTGGCCATCCCACATAGCCTGGTTCCTCTCTAGGTTTCATCCTAGGTTTTGGCCTTTCTAGGGAGTTTTTCCTAGCCACTGTGCTTCTACACCTGCATTGCTTGCTGTTTGGGGTTTTAGGCTGGGTTTCTGTACAGCACTTTGAGATATCAGCTGATGTACGAAGGGCTATATAAATAAATTTGATTTGATTTGGCAGCAAGAGCCTCCTGGTGGATGCTGCAGTGTACTCAAGTGGTGCTGTCTCAAAGCTGTCCAGTACTTTAAAAATATCTTCTCATGTTGTTTTTTCAGTGGTTTGCAGAAGAGGAGGTCTTTCTTAATTAACCCATAAACGTAACGGGCATATACCAGGAGCTGTGCCAGGCCCGCCACTTCTGTTGACTCATCCAGCTGTAACGCATATAATTCACTGGCTTGTATACGAAACAGTACTTGTTTCAAATCATCTCTTGGCACTGACACGAAGTGAAACAGTGATTTTTTTAAAACCCCATTTTCATGGTATCCAATTGATAGTTACAGTCGTGTCTCATCATTGCAACTCCCGTACAGACTCAGGAGAGGCGAAGGTCGAGAGCCGTGTGTCCTCTGAAACACAACCTAACCAAGCCACACAATGCCCAATTAACCCGGAAGCCAGCCGCACCAATGTGTCAGAGGAAACACTGTACACCTGGTGACCATGTCAGCGTGCCCCCGGCCTGCCACAGAAGTTGCTTGTGTGCGATGGGACAAGGACATCCCTGCCGGCCAAACCCTCCCCTAACCTGGACGACGCTGGGTCAATTGCGCAACGCCCCATGGGTTTCCCGGTCGCAGTCGGCTGCGACAGAGCCTGGACATGAACTCAGAATCTCTAGTGGCACAGCTAGCACTGCGATGCAGTGGCTTAGACAACTGGGTCACTTGGGAGGCTGAAACAGTGTTGTTTGATGAAGGCATTGTCTGTATTGTTTTTTGGGCCTTTTCTCGCAACATTGTCCCAGCCATATCCGCGGTAGCAGGAAGACTTAAGTCCTCCACAATAGTATGATGCTTGCCTGTCCTAGCCACTCGGTAGCTCATCATGTAAGACGCTTCTAGCCCCTTCTTATTAATGGTATCTGTTGCTTTCATGCATGTCTTACTACTCAAAAGTCGTCTTAATTCTCGCTCAAAAAACTCCTGTGGCTTATTTTTCAAATTGGCATGTTTTGTTTCTAAATGTCTACGCAAAAGTGAAGGTTTCGTTGAGTTGTGCTTTTGCACATATAACACACTGTGGCTGAGGAAAGGCACTACTCCCATTATAAGTGAATGACAAATCAATGTAGTTCTCATCTTATTTGCGCCTCTTCGATGGTCCAACGTCCCTGTCTGTTGTTCAGTGCATTCCCAGGTAAGGGGGCAGTAGCTCTTCGGCTGCATCAGATTCACAACTGTCACTGTCTATGCTAGCTGCGTTAAAGACAAATGTAAAATTACTGATGCTAGCATGGGATGTGCTCGTGGAAGCAGAACAACTTGTGTCGTCGACAGGTGCAGGTGTCATACTGCTGGTAGTAGACGTACTACTGACACAGTTTGGACACGGGCCTTACATTTTTTGAACCATTTATCAATTTTAGAGCAAGTGGAATGCACAGCAGCTACGTTTGGCTACATACGGACCGTTAGTGGAATTCCCGTGAGAGAGTAACAGTTGGATATGAATTATTTGACGAGGCTACCTGTATTTGACATAATGTTGTTATTTCGTTGAACACTAGATGGTTCAATTTAATTTTTGGCAGTGAAACGAGGCTACTCAGGTGAGAGAAAAAAACTCACCCAAATGTATAACTGCGTTGGAAAATATCAATGGACTGTTTGAAAATGTGAAGATTACAAATAAAAAAAATAAAAAATGTGAATCACATTTTTATTTGGTGTATCCCGACGGCATTGTGCGTACCCCCAGTTTGGGAATACCTGCTCTAGTGGAAAACCTTCCCAGAAGAATGGAGGTTGTTATAGCACTAAAGGAGGGACCAACTCCCGTATTAATTCCCCTTACCTTCTAATGAGATGTTTGACAAGCAAGTGTCCACATACTTTTGGCCATGTAGTGTATGTACTGTCATTCGTAAGCTAGGTTGGAGCAAATTCATGAGTATCATGAGGTACGCTAAACATATCAACGTTACATTGAGCTTGGTGAATGGAATATGAGTGACAGTCATTATATTTTTTTCAAATGTTTTTTTAAATGTAATCTTTATTTAACTAGGAAAGTCAGTTAAGAACAAATTCTTATTTACAATGACGTCCTACCCCGGCCAAACCCGGGCGATGCTGAACCAAATGTGCGCCGCCCTATGGGACTTCCAATCATGGCCGGACGTGATACAGCCTGGACCATCCAATATGCGGTAACAGAAATAAGGCAATGCTCATAAAAAAAGTGTCCTCCCTTATCTTAAACAACATACACTACCGGTCAAAAGTTTTAGAACACTTACTCGTTCAAAAGTTTTTCTTTATTTTTACTATGTTCTACATTGTAGAATAATAGTGAAGGCATCACAACTATGAAATAATACATATGGAATCATGTAGTAACCAAAAAAAGTGTAATATACTTCAATGCTCTTCGTAAATCGGCCGTAGACCCCGGTCACGCTAGTGCCTCTTTACCAGTGGTCAGCGGAGGGACACCTTTCCCTACGAGGGAATTCCAATTCAGCTGTCAATTGGCCAAACAATAGGCCAAGCAACATAGATGATTTATTTATCTAGACTAGAGTTGTTGCTGGGAAACAGCCAAACCACAAGGCTTGGTCTATCTAGAACTAAAGTATGCTAATATATATGTTTATATGCCATATATACAGTTGAAGTCGGAAGTTTACATACACCTTAGCCAAAGACAGTAAAAATTCCCTGTTTTAGGTCAGTTAGGATCACCACTTTATTTCTAGAATGTGAAATGTCAGAATAATAGTAGAGAGAATGACTTATTTCAGCTTTTATTTTATTTCTTTCAGCTCATGGGTCTTTGGCTAAGGTGTATGTAAACTTCTGACTTCAACTGTATATATGGCATATAAACATATATATTAGCATACTTTAGTTCTAGATAGACCAATCCTTGTGGTTTGGCTGTTTCCCAGCAACAACTCTAGTCTAGATAAATAAATAATCTATATTGCCTGGTCTATTGTTTGGCCAATTGACAGCTGAATTGGAATTCCCTCGTGTACCCTGCAACCTTAACCAGACATGCAATCCGGTGCTGAAGGTGATTCACTTTTCTATGTTGAAACTGTACTCATTGTAACAAAAGAAATGTCATCTGTGTTGGATGATTACTGAAATGTAAAAATAAGTTGCAAATAGGAAAATGAGAAATAAGAAATAAACAAGGACAAATAAGTTGCAGAAAAGGAACTGCATGTGCTTCTACCTGAGGTGTGACTCCAGCACGCGGTCTAGGCGTTTGTAGAAGGGTCGGGAGGTGAAGTAGCCGCTCCAGTAATGGTCATCTCGGTCTGCGTAGGTAAAGAAGTCGCCGCTGACCACTGGTAAAGAGGCACTAACGTGACCGGGGTTTATGGCCGATTTACGAAGAGCGTTGAAGTAATCCGTGATGGTGCCGAACTGAGCCTAGAACAGAATACTTCAGTTGGAATATAAAGCAGGTTTATGATAGAGTACCTGAGAGGCAAACTGAAAATAGATCGATCAATGCTACAGGGTAGTTTACTTTTCTGCTTTATTGAGAGCAGTGTTCCATTGCAATAGCTGGACACACAAAAAAATCAAGAAGGGCAGGAATTAGGGAGCCAACGAAACACACCATTACACTATCGGGCATCAGTCATTCCAATTATGCGCTGCATCAAAACCTTACACCCAAGTCACAAGTCAGACCTTGACGTGTAGTTCTGGATGAGAGTTCATGTAGTCAAAGAGCTTCTGGTAGTTCTGGAACTGCTGGTCCCACTCCAAGGCCTCTGCATAGCGGAAGTCGTCCCCCAGGGGGACCATCACCACATTGGTTCGGAACAGCTTGGACTTCTTCCTGTACTGGTCCAGCAGCATCTGAACCCTTGGGATTTGGGGAAAAAGAGTTGACTACTACAACGGAGTCACAATTTTTCATGACAAATTAAGCTGTAATTGTCAACAAAAATGAGTGTGTGTGTGTGTGTGTGTGTGTGTGTATGTGTGTGTGTGTGTGTGTGTGTGTGTGTGTGTGTGTGTGTGTGTGTGTGTGTGTGTGTGTGTGTGTGTGTGTGTGTGTGTGTGTGTGTGTGTGTGTGTGTGTGTGTGTGTGTGTGTGTGTGTGTGTGTGTGTGTGTGTGTGTGTGTGTGTGTGTGTGTGTGTGTGTGTGTGTGTGTGTGTGTGTGTGTGTGTGTGTGTGTGTGTGTGTGTGTGTGTGTGGAAAGGAGTTGCTTGTGTATTTCCATATATTACTTTTTAGACTTTCAATGCCTATTCTCTAGTCCAACCCTTGTCCATCTGCCGCTATCTGTTAGGGCCATGTTGTGCAATCAGACACCAAGGGAACACTGGGTGCAAACAAGTTCCTCTTGGATTTGCTACTGAATCAGAAAGTCCACTTATCATCAGAGCCTTCTGTTAGAAAAACAGACGCCATCTGAAATTCCTATTAGCACAACAGATTATCCTACAGTGGCGTCAATGTCTTATCTTGTTCACACAACGTGTTTGATCCTTGTCTATAACACCCTCACACTGAGGACACCATAACACCATCAACATGGAGACACCATAACACCATCAACATGGAGAGAATGTGGACTGTCTGTCTAGCACATAAAACAGTGTTTGATCCTTGTCTATAACACCCTCACACTGAGGACACCATAACACCATCAACATGGAGACACCATAACACCATCAACATGGAGACACCATAACACCATCAACATGGAGACACCATAACACCATCAACATGGAGACACCATAACACCATCAACATGGAGACACCATAACACCATCAACATGGAGAGAATGTGGACTGTCTGTCTAGCACATAAAACAGTGTTTGATCCTTGTCTATAACACCCTCACACTGAGGACACCATAACACCATCAACATGGAGACACCATAACACCATCAACATGGAGAGAATGTGGACTGTCTGTCTAGCACATAAAACAGTGTTTGATCCTTGTCTATCACCATAACACATCAACATGGAGAGAATGAGAATGGACTGTCTGTCTACAGCATAAAACAGTGTTTGACATAAACCAGTGTTTGTAAAAAATGTTCAACATGTACCAGGGAGACTGTCTGTCTAAATAAACCAGTTTTGTATTTTATTTTTTACTGTGAGCCTCAAGCCAAAGACAATTTCCTGCCTCAAGTAAATCCAATGGGACAATAAAGATTTTGTCATTTGAATTTTGTATTTCACAGCCAAGTCCAGTGGTTATAGATTATTATTATTATTATAATAATACAGTATATCATTCTCAATCCATTTCTATGTAATTGGTCACCTCTGTTGTACGTTTCCATCCGTGATTGGCTGAGGGGGGACCCTCCAGGGACAGCTGACCCGCCCACCAGGAAGTCTTTTGAAGTCAAACTGGCAGCAGATCTTGGGGTCGGGACCACACGTGTGGGGAACATCATAACTGTAGAAGGGCATCATGTGGCATAGAATGTCCGTGCTGGAGGCTGGGTCTGTACACAGATAGAACATGAAATACAACATTCTGATATTTCTTCATTTCTTTCCTTTTCTTTTTTGGATGTGTGTATTGTTTTGTATTGTTCGGTATTACTGCACTGTTGGAGCTAGAAACATAAGCATTTTGCTGCACCTGCGTTAACAATATGTGTATGCGACAAATGCAATTTGATTTGATTTGAAATAGAATAAAATAGACTATTAAATAGAACATAAAATAGATGTACTTCATGTGTGGTACTTGCATTTGACAGTGCAAAGACAACATTTCAGAACATGGACTGTAAACATATAGCTAGCATGTAATTACATTTCTATCTCAAAGAGACTGGCCATGTCATGCATGCGCTATTCAAAAGTACTAACATTTATACCTTGTTAGAATTAAAACTCATGCCTAGTCGATGACAATGATATTAAATAACTTTGGTGGATATAATCTGATCTGGCATTGAACTGGTGACTAATTGGCAAGAGAGATTAAATCCTATTTGTCCAGCAGTGGAAGGGGCCCACTTCCTGTCATCTCCCACATGGCACATTTCTAGCCATGCTCTCTATTATTCCACAGGATGTCTGTCTCTCAAAACAAGAGCACAGAGAGGCGTTTCCAACCACTACAGCAATGTCAGTTTTCCATGACATGTATTGGACCCCTGCATATTATATTGAATAGAGGGAATCAGGGTTGGTGTCAATTCCATTTAAATTCTAGTCAATTCAGAAAGTAAAGCAAATTCCAATTCCAATTGTTCCTCATTGAAAAGTATTGGAAGAGAATTAGAATTGGAATCGTTGTACTTCCTGAATTGACTGGAAATGACATGGAATTGATCCTACCCTGAAGGGAATATAGATGTTGACGAGCATACAGACGACAGTGTCCAGAACGCTTCTATAATATACCATATGTTAGTGCTATTTGACCAGTATAGTGAGTATGCTAGGTAAAACAACATTCTCAGACTGTTATTCAACTATTCATTCAACTTTCATTTCATTCAAGTCTTTCAACTTAAAACCCACAAGACTTTTACTCATGTAGATAATATATTTCAAAACATTGTCCAGAGTCTAAGTTATATAATTAGAGTGTGTATCCCCTTTGGCCATACTGGGAGAACTGCATCACATTGCCAAACAAACAGTACTAATTCTTCATCAAGAAGTACTCAACTCAACTCTATAATACTGAGGATAACATGAAACCATACGAACAGAACATAACCTGATCTGATCTTTCATCATTGTCTGCTATTAAATAATCATAACAGTATTTGATCATTTTCATGACGTAAATAACAACTTGTACAGACAGACACTCTCTTTGGCATTGCAGACTATTTAGGCGTGTAACGGCGTTCGTCTGTTGAATGAAGAGAGTCGGACCGAAATGCAGCGTGTTGGTTACTCATGACTTTAATGAACAGAAATGCGGTACATGAAATAACTGAAATACGAAAACAACAAACGAAACGTGAAACTAATTACAGCCTATCTGGTGACAACAACACAGAGACAGGTACAAACACCCACAAAATACAAAGCGAACTCAGGCTACCTAAATACGGTTCCCAATCAGAGACAACGACAATCACCTGACTCCAATTGAGAACTGCCTCAGGCAGCCAAGCCTAACTAGACACACCCCTAATCATACAAATCCCAATGCTAATAAAACCCCAATACGAAACACAACATATAAACCCATGTCACACCCTGGCCTACCCAAACATATAACAAAAACACAAAATACAATGACCAAGGCATGACAGAACCCCCCCCCCCCTAAGGTGCGGACTCCCGGACGCACCTCAAGAGCATAGGGAGGGTCCGGGTGGGCGTCTGTCCATGGTGGCGGTTCTGGCTCGGGACGTGGACCCCACTCCATAAATGTCCTATTTCCTCCCCTTCGCGTCCTGGGATAATCCACCTTCTCCGCCGACCATGGCCTAATAGTCCTCACCCAGATCCCCACATAACTGAGGAGCAACTCGGGACAGAGGCAGCCCGGGACTGAGGGGCAGCCCGGTACTGAGGGGAAGCCCGGTACTGAGGGGAAGCCCGGTACTGAGGGGAAGCCCAGTACTGAGAGGAAGCCCAGTACTGAGAGGAAGCCCAGTACTGAGATGAAGCTCAGGCAGGTAGTAGGCTCCGGTAAATCCTGGCTGGCTGGCAGATCTGGAAGAGACTGGTTGTCGGGCAGATCTGGAAGAGACTGGTTGTCGGGCAGATCTGGAAGAGACTGGTTGTCGGGCAGCGCTGGAAGAGACTGGTTGTCGGGCAGCGCTGGGCAGACTGGGAGCACCGGCGGCGCTGGGCAGACTGGCGGCGCTGGGCAGACAGGAGACTCCGGCAGCGCAGGAGAGGAGAAAGGCTCTGGCTGTGCTAAACAGGCGGGAGACTCCGATAGCGCAGGAGAGGAGAAAAGCGCTGGCTGCGCTGAACAGGCGAGGCGTACTGGAGGCCTGGTGCGTGGTGCTGGAACTGGTGGTACTGGATCGAGGACACGCACAGGAAGCCTGGTGCGGGGAGCTGCTACCGGAGGACTGGTGTGTAGAGGTGGCTCTGGATAGACCGGACCGTGCAGGCGCACTGGAGCTCTTGAGCACCGAGCCTGCCCAAGCTTACCTGGCTCGATGCCCACTCTAGCCCGGCCAATATGAAGGGCTGGTATGTGCCGCACCTGGCTCTGCACCCGCACTGGAAACACCGTGCGCTCCATAGCGTAACACGGTGCCTGCCCGGTCTCTCTAGCCCAACGGTGAGCACAGGGAGTTTGCGCAGGTCTCCTACCTGGCATAACTATTCTCCCTTCTAGCCCCCCCCCCCAATAATATTTTTGGGCTGCTTTTCCGGCTTCCAACCGCGTCGCCGTGCTGCCTCCTCATACCTGCGCCTCTCCGCTTTAGCCGCTTCTATTTCTTCCTTGGGACGGCGATATTCTCCCGGCTGCGCCAAGGGTCCTTTTCCGTCTAATATCATCTCCCAAGACCAGAAGTCCTTATATTGCTGCTCCTCACAATTAACAGGGAGAGTAGGCTCAGGTCTGACTCCTGACTCAGCCACTCTCTCTCTGCGCTTTCCCCCAATAAATATTTGGGGGTTACTTTCGGTTTTCGCTCTGCGTCGCCGTGTTTTCCTTTTCGACTCCATTCGTCTATAGCCCTCTTCGCATTGCTGCAGGGAATCCCAGGCGGGCTCCTGCACTCGCTCTAGGTCGGCCGCCCACCTGTCGATTTCTTCCCACGTCGTATACTCCATGCCTCTACCGTCCATAACGTCCTCCTTTAGCTCCTGCCAGTATACACACTGCTCGGTCTGTGAGTGGTGGGTGTTTCTGTAACGGCGTTCGTCTGTTGAATGAAATGAGTCGGACCAAAATGCAGCGTGTAGGTTACTCATGACTTTAATGAACAGAAATGCGGTACATGAAATACCAAACGAAACGTGAAACTAATTACAGCCTATCTGGAGACCGGTACAAACACCCACAAAATACAAAGCGAACTCAGGCTACCTAAATACGGTTCCCAATCAGAGACAACGACAATCACCTGACTCCAATTGAGAACAGGGCTCCGGGCAGCCGAGCGGAAATGGAGGAAAACTCGCCTCCCTGCGGACCTGGCATCCTTTCACTCCCTCCTCTCTACATTTTCCTCCTCTGTCTCTGCTGCTAAAGCCACTTTCTACCACTCTAAATTCCAAGCATCCGCCTCTAACCCTAGGAAGCTCTTTGCCACCTTCTCCTCCCTCCTGAATCCTCCTCCCCCTCCCCCCCTCCTCCCTCTCTGCAGATGACTTCGTCAACCATTTTGAAAAGAAGGTCGACGACATCCGATCCTCGTTTGCTAAGTCAAACGACACCGCTGGTTCTGCTCACACTGCCCTACCCTGTGCTCTGACCTCTTTCTCCCCTCTCTCTCCAGATGAAATCTCGCGTCTTGTGACGGCCGGCCGCCCAACAACCTGCCCGCTTGACCCTATCCCCTCCTCTCTTCTCCAGACCATTTCCGGAGACCTTCTCCCTTACCTCACCTCGCTCATCAACTCATCCCTGACCGCTGGCCACGTCCCTTCCGTCTTCAAGAGAGCGAGAGTTGCACCCCTTCTGAAAAAACCTACACTCGATCCCTCCGATGTCAACAACTACAGACCAGTATCCCTTCTTTCTTTTCTCTCCAAAACTCTTGAACGTGCCGTGCTTGGCCAGCTCTCCCGCTATCTCTCTCTGAATGACCTTCTTGATCCAAATCAGTCAGGTTTCAAGACTAGTCATTCAACTGAGACTGCTCTTCTCTGTATCACGGAGGCGCTCCGCACTGCTAAAGCTAACTCTCTCTCCTCTGCTCTCATCCTTCTAGACCTATCGGCTGCCTTCGATACTGTGAACCATCAGATCCTCCTCTCCACCCTCTCCGAGTTGGGCATCTCCGGCGCGGCCCACGCTTGGATTGCGTCCTACCTGACAGGTCGCTCCTACCAGGTGGCGTAGCGAGAATCTGTCTCCTCACCATGCGCTCTCACCACTGGTGTCCCCCAGGGCTCTGTTCTAGGCCCTCTCCTATTCTCGCTATACACCAAGTCACTTGGCTCTGTCATAACCTCACATGGTCTCTCCTATCATTGCTATGCAGACGACACACAATTAATCTTCTCCTTTCCCCCTTCTGATGACCAGGTGGCGAATCGCATCTCTGCATGTCTGGCAGACATATCAGTGTGGATGACGGATCACCACCTCAAGCTGAACCTCGGCAAGACGGAGCTGCTCTGCCTCCCGGGGAAGGACTGCCCGTTCCATGATCTCGCCATCACGGTTGACAACTCCATTGTGTCCTCCTCCCAGAGCGCTAAGAACCTTGGCGTGATCCTGGACAACACCCTGTCGTTCTCAACTAACATCAAGGCGGTGGCCCGTTCCTGTAGGTTCATGCTCTACAACATCCGCAGAGTACGACCCTGTCTCACACAGGAAGCGGCGCAGGTCCTAATCCAGGCACTTGTCATCTCCCGTCTGGATTACTGCAACTCGCTGTTGGCTGGGCTCCCTGCCTGTGCCATTAAACCCCTACAACTCATCCAGAACGCCGCAGCCCATCTGGTGTTCAACCTTCCCAAGTTCTCTCACATCACCCCGCTCCTCCGCTCTCTCCACTGGCTTCCAGTTGAAGCTCGCATCCGCTACAAGACCATGGTGCTTGCCTACGGAGCTGTGAGGGGAACGGCACCTCAGTACCTCCAGGCTCTGATCAGGCCCTACACCCAAACAAGGGCACTGCGTTCATCCACCTCTGGCCTGCTCGCCTCCCTACCACTGAGGAAGTACAGTTCCCGCTCAGCCCAGTCAAAACTGTTCGCTGCTCTGGCCCCCCAATGGTGGAACAAACTCCCTCACGACGCCAGGACAGCGGAGTCAATCACCACCTTCCGGAGACACCTGAAACCCCACCTCTTTAAGGAATACCTAGGATAGGATAAGTAATCCTTCTCACCCCCCCCTTTAAGATTTAGATGCACTATTGTAAAGTGACTGTTCCACCGGATGTCATAAGGTGAATGCACCAATTTGTAAGTCGCTCTGGATAAGAGCGTCTGCTAAATGACTTAAATGTAAATGTAAATGAGAACCGCCTCAGGCAGCCAAGCCTAACTGGACACACCCCTAATCATACACAATCCCAATGCTAATAAAACCCCAATACGAAACACAACATATAAACCCATGTCACACCCTGACCTACCCAAACATATAACAAAAACACAAAATACAATGACCAAGGCGTGACAAGGCGTCTGTCTACCTAGTGAAAAGCATGTATGAGTACTACATCATTTGGCTTAGAGGTTTGAGTAATCACACATTTAGATGCATCATAGCTGCATGAAACCACTAACTAACTAATGCCTGTTCTGTTACCAACTGCTCCCTGTCACACACACATACACACACACACACACACGCATACACACACACACACACACACACACACACACACACACACACACACACACACACACACACACACACACACACACACACACACACACACACACACACACACACACACACACACACACACACACACACACACACACACACACACACACACACACACACACGCACGCACGCACGCACGCACGCGCACACACACACACAGCAGATGGTTCATGGCCAATGTGAATCAGACCTTTGACCTCCATACTCTCCATCCCTCTAGTCATGAGGCTGTGGTCTACATTCTTCTTATAAATCACCAAGCTCATCACCAGACCAAGGTTCAAACTGTTTGTTTTCTTTCAAGCTGGCCTGGAGAAATGGAACCAACGGAATTGTCGCAAAAGTGCAAACCCGCCCATCTGGCACGCCTGTCAGGCTCAATCAAATACAAATAGAAAGGAATCCAGCACTATTTGAACCCAGGTCTGTTCATTGCATGATGTACCAGCCAGACATGTTTAAGCCATGCAGGCCTCAGGCCATATAAAGAGAGTCCCTTCTACCACAGATGTTATAAGATGAGACCAAAGAGAAAGGAGTATGCCTTCATATGACACTTCTGTAAGGTAGGTAGCCTGGCGGTTAGAGTGTTGGGCCAGTAACCAAAAGGTCGCCAGTTCGAATCCTCGAGCCGACTAGGTAAAATATCTGTTGACGTGCCCTTGTGCAAGGCACTTAACCCTAATTGCTCCAGGGTCACTGTTAATAATGGCTAAACCAAGCTGTGACCCCACTCTCTGAGCATGTCTCAGGGGGAATTGGGATATGCATAAAAAATCAAATACACACTTGTACATGTGTTAAATTGGACTAATAAAAGCACCCACATAATTATTTATGGCCATGAGAAATCCCCCTGCTGATGGTCTGAGCGGCTCAATACTGTAGGCAGCAGATGCTGCTGTCGCTTATCCGAGTGCTGTTATTTACACAAGCTGACTGCCCAGAGTTCAACACACGGCATCAAACCATCCATAGCATCTGTCACACCAAATATATACAGGAATTGGAAGGATTTGTTTTCTACTGACTACATGAGTATGTACTAGTCACTCTGAGGTCATGTTATTTTGTTTCTGTCCATAGACTTGCAGTAGAACTAGGACTTTGTATATGCTAAATGCTTAATTTAATGGCTAAGATTGTACCTGAACCACTGAGAACAGAGGCGTGAGGACTGGATCTCCGGCATGTTGAATGATACAGTAGTGTAAAAACTGAGCAGTGTTTCCCCTACAATTGTATAAGTGGGGCAGGACCCCTTACCTTCTAGCTAGGGGAAAAACAGACTCTGGAAGAGCACCCTGGGAGAGTCACAGGGCTACATTAGTCTGGTTACTTGCCCCAGGTCTGTCTCCAGAAGAACTCCAGGGTCTTCTGACTGGCAAAGTGTTTCTTGACGGAGTAGTGCACCCTCTGGATGAGCATGTTGGCCAGGCCAGCCTGTTTCAACAGGTACGCCTGGGTAGGGGAGTGGCCAAACGGATCCACAGCCCAGCCCGTCTGGGGTTTCACTCCTAACAGGGGAGAATAGAGGGAGAATTCAGGTTCATGCAGAGGAGGTTGGCAACAGTCCTCCTTTTTTGAGGAAAAATTATAAACAATAAAAAACTATGAAACATTACATAAAAATCCTTGAAATAAACATCTGCTACACAGGTCAATCTGCTCATACCTTGTCATGCTATCCTGTCGTGTTGCTGCTCCAGTTTCAACTGTTTTGCCTGCGGCTATAGAACCCTGACCTGTTCACTGGACGTGCTACCCTGTCCCGGACCTGCTGTTCACGACACTCTCTCTCTATCGCATCTGCTATCTCAACCTCTGAATGCTCGGCTATGAAAAGCCAACTGTCATTTACTCCTGAGGTGCTAACCTGTTGCACAATCTACAACTACTGCAATTATTATTTGACCCTGCTGGTCATCTGTGAACGTTTGAACATCTTGAAGAACGATTAATAGCCACGTACTCTTATAATCTCCACCCTTCAGAGCCTGGTTCCTTTCTAGGTTTCTTCCTAGGTTCCTGCCTTTCTAAGGAGTTGTTCTGCATTGCTTGCTGTTTGTGGTTTTAGGCTGGGTTTCTGTATAAGCACTTGGTGACATTGGCTGATGTAAAAAGGGCATTATAAATACATTTTTTGATATATAAATCAAAAGATAAAATCTCTGATGGTTAAAGTGTGCTAATAATTTTGTTTGAATCATGCAAAATAACCAATATGTTGTGCTTGCCAACAAATGTCCTTTGTATGATCTCTTTCCAGATAACTAACTCCTGATATTTTATGCACTCACCCACATTTCTCTCCAACCATTGGTGTCCCTCCAATAGCTGGTCAATTAATGCAAAGTAATGCGAGTTGGCTTCATCAGGCATCACCCAGCCTCCCGTAGTGATCTCCAACTGGCCTTGCTCAAACAGACTAAACAACATAGAGGAAAATTATCATTCAGGCTCTAAGACAATCAGCTCAGTCAATTACCATTTCATAGCTCAAAGCCAAAAGAAAAGAAAAAAGGCTATTCAAAAACCATGCAGCTTTATCAATTTATGAGCTTCTTTTCCATTCTAAATTGTAGGTTGAATGCATATTAATTGTAAAAAATATATATTAATTGTAAAATACTAGATTACAAAATGGATGTTATATGGTCAGGAACCTGCAAAATTCCAGTAACTTGTCCAAATTCCTCAGTTTTCCAGAAATCCTTCTGGATGGTTCTCTAATCTCCACAAAGGAACTGTCCGTTTGTAAATCTCAGAGCGTTCATAGCACACACTGGACACTCTGGCCGAGGAGTAGGTTTGATTCGAGTGTTGTGACCTCACAACGTGAGTCAGGCACCCAAGCTAACTGACTAAAGTTGGCTAGCTTGCTAGCTACTTCCAAACACAAATGAGAGAACAACAATTGAATTATGTTTTTTTTTGCAGATGTTTACTGACACCGGTCATATTCAGAAGAGGGTTGCGCATTTGTAAATTGATCCATTATTCTGACGAACGCACCCTTAGTTGCAAGAGACATCACCTCATGTGTGGCTAAGAAATAAAATCTGGGCCCTACTTATTGCGACAACAAGAACCATCTTCTCCTCTGTAGCTGATGAATTGTGTTACTCCTAAGTCCAAAGAGTAAAATCAACAACCTCAGGAGTTACTCCCATCTCTCTTTAGGACAGGAAATCTTGCTATGATTGCGATTCAGCATCTTTTCTCTGTTCGCTGAGCATATTTCAATTGCAGACTTCCCTAACGTGTCCCTGGCGAGCCCCTTAAATAAGAGCATGGATAAGCAAAACAATGGACAACGACTCAACAATTGTTGTAATAACAAGTTGAAATTTCTCTCTATTTTCTCTCCACGGAAATGTGATATTTCTCTGGCATCATTCAATCACCAGAAGGTTTCCTTCATTGTTCTACGATTGGACAGGTGGAAGTGGTGTGTCGTGTAGGTCTGTCCTGGTGTTGAAGAGTTGGAGTGGTGAAAGCAGGCGCCATCTTCACTGAGCAGATAGCAACACCGCATCCTAACGAGGACGGATGGACAAGTCCCTTCAACAAACCGAAACACGCTGCTCAAAAACATGTTCCTTTCAGATTCTAAAAGTTCTAAAGAATTAATGAGGTCGTTTGTTCGAATTTCTCGAGCGATGCTTCTCCGTGTACTGTAACAGGGAACATTTTATCATTAGGCGCCAGACCTTCAATTTGCTGACATAAAATAAAACATGCAAGAAAATAAGTTATTACATAAGCAATAACACTCAACAAAAAAATAGTAAACACAGAATATTCTCAACAAAAAAAAATGAATCTGGTTTGCTTAGAACTCCTTGCGCATCAAATCAATAGTGAATAAATATTTGTGTTAGATCTCCCTCCATTCTTCACCTTAAGGCTGTTTGCTTGTGCTCCTAATTGGAATTCTAACCTGCAGCTGAAATGTTTATTGCATTTCATACACAGTTTGTGTATCCCCCAAGGCTAGCTGCTGAACCCTACCTGTCAGTAGCTTGTTGTGAGCATGGCCAATGCACACAGCATTTACACACAGTTTGTGTATCCACCAAGGCTAGCTGCTGAACCCTACCTGTCAGTAGCTCGTTGTGAGCATGGCCAATGCACACAGCATTTACACACAGTTTGTGTATCCCCCAAGGCTAGCTGCTGAACCCTACCTGTCAGTAGCTCGTTGTGAGCATGGCCAATGCACACAGCATTTACACAGAGTTTGTGTATCCCCCAAGGCTAGCTGCTGAACCCTACCTGTCAGTAGCTCGTTGTGAGCATGGCCAATGCACACAGCATTTACACACAGTTTGTGTATCCCCCAAGGCTAGCTGCTGAACCCTACCTGTCAGTAGCTTGTTGTGAGCATGGCCAATGCACACAGCATTTACACACAGTTTGTGTATCCCCCAAGGCTAGCTGCTGAACCCTACCTGTCAGTAGCTCGTTGTGAGCATGGCCAATGCACACAGCATTTACACACAGTTTGTGTATCCCCCAAGGCTAGCTGCTGAACCCTACCTGTCAGTAGCTCGTTGTGAGCATGGCCAAAGCACACAGCATTTACACACAGTTTGTGTATCCCCCAAGGCTAGCTGCTGAACCCTACCTGTCAGTAGCTCGTTGTGAGCATGGCCAATGCACACAGCATTTACACACAACATTTGTGACACCCTGCTTCTTGCTTTTGGGGCTGTTTTCTGAAGTAGAGAACCCTCTGAATCCCCCTCCATGTCACTTCCAGAGAAACCCCTGACTGGCAACCATTACATTCCCAAGGGGACAAATCAAATCAAATTTTATTGGTCACATACACATGGTTAGCAGATGTTACGAGTGTAGCGAAATGCTTGTGCTTCTAGTTCCAACCATGCAGTAATATCTAACAAGTAATCTAACAATTTCACAACAACTACCTTTTACACACAAAAATAAAGGAATGAATAAGAATATGTACATATAAATATATGGATGAGCGATGGCCGAACGGCATAGGTAAGATGCAGTAGATGGTATAGAGTGCAGTATATACATATGAGATGAGTAATGTAGGGTATGTAAACATTATAAAAAGTGGCACGGTTTAAAGAGAATAGTGATACATTTATTACATCCTATTTTTTATTATTAAAGTGGCTAAAGAGACTGAGGCAGAGTGAGCAAGAACATGTGTTAACCTATATGCCTCTCACAAACAAAATTGATTTGATGACCTCAAGACCATAGTCAGTTTGGCTGGTTAAGGCAATTCAAACCAATTTACTCCCGTTACCAGGCAGAGGAATATATATTTTTTTACTGTAAACTAGGATTTATTTGAAAAGTTAGGTGAAAAAATTATGGAAATCCCTTACGTTCCCTTACGCCTTCACTAGGCTTAGGCAATATACCATTTATACCGTATACCGGGGTATTTCCCCTTGCTGCAGCTGCAGGAGTGCATGCTATGCCACTGCTTATAACTATACACTGAGTGTATAAAACATTAGGGACACCTGCTCTTTCCATGACATAGACATGACATAGATTGACCAGGTGAATACAGGTGAAAGCTGTGATCCCTTATTGATGTCACCTGTTAAATCCACTTCAATCAGTGTAGATGAAGGGGAGGAGACAGGTTAAAGAAGGATTGTTAAGCTTTGAGACAATTGAGACATGGATTGTGTATGTGTGCAATTCAGAGGGTGAATGGGCAAGACCATAGATTGAAGTGCCTTTGAATGGGGTATTGTAGTAGGTGCAGAGGCTCTGATTTGAGTGTGTCAAGAACTGCAATGCTGATTGGTTTTTCACGCTCAAGTTTCACGTGTATCAACAATGGTCCACCACCCAAATGACAACCATCTAAAGTGACACAACTGTGGGAAGCTCTGGGGTCAACATGAGCCAGCATCCCTGTGGAAAGCTTTCCACACCTTGTAGTCCATGCCCTGATGAATTGAGGCTGTTCTGAGGGGAAAAGGGCTGCAAAGCAATATTAGGACGGTGTTCCTAAAATTTTGTTCACTCAGTGTAAGTTAATTTTAACTGTAAGAAATCTAAATCTAAGTGTCAAATAAATCATACCCGGCTCATGGCTCCAGCTATGCATTTGGTTTGCTGACTTGCTAGCTAAGTGTCTAGATGTCAAGATCAAGCTTCTTGGTTACAGCAGAGACATTCAATCCCTTCCTGGATCAAGATCCCTGTTGCCTAATTTGTTTTGTGCGTCGAAAAAATAGTGCTTCTTGTGTGCACTTCCGGAAATAGCATATACCCCGGTATGGTACAGAAATGGTATGACGGTATGAACAGAATACTACCCAACCCTAGTTATCACATATCATATTTTGTTACTAAAATTATGTTGATTTGACCAGTTTTGGTCCAGTGGGTCACTTCTAATTTCATTTCATTTTTTAGAAACCCTATAAAACTGCTGGCCCTAAGCAAGGCATAACCTTGCTTTAATTAAAATGGGAATACCAGAGGAGCATCGGAATCTTATTGTAAATCCACTGAGGAATTAGATTCCACGTTTACAGAGCCAAGCTATATCAACAACACAATAACATAAACCAGAAGTGATTTGCTGCTCATATTGATTTCAGTATCACCTTGAAGATAGAATGACAGACAGACGGACGGACGGACGGACGGACGGACGGACGGACGGACGGACGGACGGACGGACGGACGGACGGACGGACGGACGGACGGACGGACGGACGGACAGACAGACAGACAGACAGACAGACAGACAGACAGACAGACAGACAGACAGACAGACAGACTACTGTACCTCTTGACAGCGTCTCTCTTCTGGTTGTCGATGTTGTCCCACCACTTGGAGAAGTATGAGATCTCGGACCAGATCATTTTCCTGCGGCTGTCCTCATGGAGTTTCACCACTATGTTGTTCAGGATGTGCTGGGTCTGGTCCCGGTAGTAGTCGTCAAACGTCTTCAGCCATCCTGAGAATGTACACATATGACAAAGTGGTAGAGCATACATTACAACTGTAGACTATCTGTCTGTGTGTGTGTCTGCCATAGAGTCAATAAACTGAGTCAATAAAGCCATCATAATCAGGTGAATGAGCAGAACATGTGGTTCAATCAATTTGCCACATCCATTGATTTAACAACATAATGTCATCATATTTCCAATGAAAATCAATGCATTCAAAAAAGTATTTCAACTGCAAGATGAAATAGGATAAATAATTCAGTAGAAGGCACACAGGCATGAGTGCTTTTAAACTATGCAAGGGCGTGACTATTGTCTTTAGCTACTGTATACAACTCTAAGGGAGAACCAGCCCAGTTAAACCAGAAAAGCAGCTTGGTTTACTGAAGAATAACCCAATCTCAGGCACAAAGAATAGGCTGGCCTTGGCTGTAGCTGGACTGCAGATGCTGCTTCTGTGCTTACACGTGATGTGACAAACGCCCAGCACTGACTGCTCTTAGTGCCTACACTAACGCCTTAGTCTCTGGAATGTCTAGTGAGGGACTACGCCTTTAAGTCACACTGCAACACAGCATTAAAAGGCTGTGCAAAATGTACTGTTGAGGACATTTTTAAAAACAGGCTTCTGATGCGTCTGATCAATTGTGTTCTTTTTCTGATATATATACACAGTAGCAGTACATTTTTACAAATTTTACTATTTTCTACATTGTAGAATAATAGCTAAGACATCAAAACTATAAAATAACACATGGAAACATGCAGTAGCCAAAAAGGGGTTAAACAAATCAAAAAGTAAGATTATTCAAAGGAGCCACACTTTGCCTTATTGACAGCTTCAAATAAAATAAAATAAAATTGTATTTGTGTCACATGCGCCGAATACAACAGGTGTAGACCTTACAGTGAATTGTTTACTTACAAGCTCCTAAACCAACAATGTGGTTTTAAGACAAATATGTGTTAAGTAAAAAATAAATAAGTTTAAAAAAAGATAAATAAAAGAGCAGCAGTAATAGTTAAAGAGCAGCAGTAACAAGGCTATATACAGGGGGAACCAGTACAGAGTCAATGTGGAGGCTATATACAGGGGGTTCTGGTACAGAGTCAATGTGGAGGCTATATACAGGGGGTTCTGGTACAGAGTCAATGTGGAGGCTATATACAGGGGGAACCAGTACAGAGTCAATGTGGAGGCTATATACAGGGGGAACCAGTACAGAGTCAATGTGGAGGCTATATACAGGGGGTTCTGGTACAGAGTCAATGTGGAGGCTATATACAGGGGGTTCTGGTACAGAGTCAATGTGGAGGCTATATACAGGGGGTTCTGGTACAGAGTCAATGTAGAGGCTATATACAGGGGGTTCTGGTACAGAGTCAATGTAGAGGCTATATACAGGGGGAACCAGTACAGAGTCAATGTAGAGGCTATATACAGGGGAACCAGTACAGAGTCAATGTAGAAGCTATATACAGGGGGAACCAGTACAGAGTCAATGTGGAGGCTATATACAGGGGGAACCAGTACAGAGTCAATGTAGAGGCTATATACAGGGGGTTCTGGTACAGAGTCAATGTGGAGGCTATATACAGGGGGTTCTGGTACAGAGTCAATGTGGAGGCTATATACAGGGGGAACCAGTACAGAGTCAATGTGGAGGCTATATACAGGGGGAACCAGTACAGAGTCAATGTAGAGGCTATATACAGGGGGTTCTGGTACAGAGTCAATGTGGAGGCTATATACAGGGGGAACCAGTACAGAGTCAATGTAGAGGCTATATACAGGGGGAACCAGTACAGAGTCAATGTGGAGGCTATATACAGGGGGAACCAGTACAGAGTCAATGTAGAGGCTATATACAGGGGGAACCAGTACAGAGTCAATGTGGAGGCTATATACAGGGGGTTCTGGTACAGAGTCAATGTGGAGGCTATATACAGGGGGTTCAATGTGGAGGCTATATACAGGGGTCAATGTGGAGGCTATATACAGGGGTTCTGTAGTATATACAGGGGGTTCAGAGTCAATGTGGAGGCTATATACAGGGGGTTCTGGTACAGAGTCAATGTGGAGGCTATATACAGGGGGAACCAGTACAGAGTCAATGTAGAGGCTATATACAGGGGGAACCAGTACAGAGTCAATGTGGGGGGAACCAGTACAGAGTCAATGTGGAGGCTATATACAGGGGGAACCAGTACAGAGTCAATGTAGAGGCTATATACAGGGGGAACCAGTACAGAGTCAATGTAGAGGCTATATACAGGGGGTTCTGGTACAGAGTCAATGTAGAGGCTATATACAGGGGGTTCTGGTACAGAGTCAATGTGGAGGCTATATACAGGGGGTTCTGGTACAGAGTCAATGTGAAGGCTATATACAGGGGGTTCTGGTACAGAGTCAATGTGGAGGCTATATACAGGGGGTTCTGGTACAGAGTCAATGTGGAGGCTATATACAGGAGGAATCAGTACAGAGTCAATGTGGAGGCTATATACAGGGGGTTCTGGTACAGAGTCAATGTGAAGACTATATACAGGGGGAACCAGTACAGAGTCAATGTGGAGGCTATATACAGGGGGTTCTGGTACAGAGTCAATGTGGAGGCTATATACAGGGGTTCTGGTACAGAGTCAATGTGGAGGCTATATACAGGGGGAACCAGTACAGAGTCAATGTGGAGGCTATATACAGGGGTTCTGGTACAGAGTCAATGTGGAGGCTATATACAGGGGGTTCTGGTACAGAGTCAATGTGGAGGCTATATACAGGGGGAACCAGTACAGAGTCAATGTGGAGGCTATATACAGGGGGTTCTGGTACAGAGTCAATGTGGAGGCTATATACAGGGGGTTATGGTACAGAGTCAATGTGGAGGCTATATACAGGGGGAACCAGTACAGAGTCAATGTGGAGGCTATATACAGGGGGTTCTGGTACAGTGTCAATGTGGAGGCTATATACAGGGGGTTCTGGTACAGAGTCAATGTGGAGGCTATATACAGGGGGTTCTGGTACAGAGTCAATGTGGAGGCTATATACAGGGGGTACCGGTACAGAGTCAATGTGGAGGCTATATACAGGGGGAACCAGTACAGAGTCAATGTGGAGGCTATATACAGGGGGAACCAGTACAGAGTCAATGTGGAGGCTATATACAGGGGGAACTAGTACAGAGTCAATGTGGAAGCTATATACAGGGGGAACTAGTACAGAGTCAATGTGGAAGCTATATACAGGGGGAACCAGTACAGAGTCAATGTGGAAGCTATATACAGGGGGAACCAGTACAGAGTCAATGTGGAGGCTATATACAGGGGGAACCAGTACAGAGTCAATGTGGAGGCTATATACAGGGGGAACCAGTACAGAGTCAATGTGGAGGCTATATACAGGGGGAACCAGTACAGAGTCAATGTGGAAGCTTTAAGCTATATACAGGGGGAACCAGTACAGAGTCAATGTGGAGGCTATATACAGGGGGAACCAGTACAGAGTCAATGTGGAAGCTGGCCATTCAGAATCACAACACACAGCCTTTTGCCCCATTGAAGCGCATGCATCATTTTCGTGACGTTGTCAGTTGACCTTTCTATAATGCTTGTTATGCTTTATGTTATGTGCTCTGGTATAATGCGTGTTCCCTTCACAAACCAGGAAACACAATTAACCCAGGAAGGAGCGAAATATGAAGCCTGACACTGCTGTGGAGCGGCCCACGCCTTGCTTCCTGTCTGCACAAGGTGTGACTGCATTAAGTAGAGAAAACAAAGCATTAAAGAAGTCACAGAACAATGTCCAGTGTTTCCAGGTTAGCTTTAAAGGGACAATATACTCCAAAGTAAACATTTTGCAACTGTTTTCAAACTTCTAAAGTAGTCTTGTGTCAAGATAAATACATGTCCCACGCCATCGATTGTGAAGAACTACAACCTGATTTTGGAGTGTAATTTCCGTTTAATGCTCAGAAGTAGTGCAATGCTTACCAGGATCATTGTGTGAGTGGGGCACAACAAAGACTTGAAGTGGCTCGCTGTCCCATTCATTATCCTGGTAGGTGATATCGAAGCCTTGTTTCCACACTCCCCCATCATGGTTGTCAAAGGTCAGGAGGTCATACACATCTAGCAACTGAAAAATAAACAACAACAAAAACATTAGTGGGATATTCTTGAGGTAAACAGGGCCACGCCTGGCTCAGTAGGTAGAGCATGGCACTTGCAACGCCAGGGTTGTGGATTCGATGATCACTTTGGATAAGAGCATTTGCTAAATAAATGACTGAAATGTCTGGTTTGCAGCAAAGCCTCACTTTATTAGGCTATGAACTCTTGAATTTGTTCAAGGAAGTTTCATGTATTTGATTCAGTTTTGTGTTTAATTTAAGTCACCGTGGCAGTTAAGTGTGTACGATAACAGTCATATCTGTGACATCAGCAGGTCAGAAGAATGCATGTGAGAGATAGAAATTCTGCTGCAAACTGAGACCGCTTGGTGTTTCTTTGGGACTCACACCAACTTAAATGTCTCTTTGTCTTTTGCCCAAATAAAATGATGGAATGAATGGAATGTGATACAGAGAGGACAAGATTAAATAATGTCTGTCTGCTCTATGGTACGAGAGCCACTAACTAAAGCCATGATTTTAATAACAGGAATACAAATCATAGAAATTAGCTTGTTATCATGATTGATGTCAAGAACAAATATGATAAGATATATTATATATCAGGGTTCCCCAACTGGCCAAATGTGATTTTATTTATTTGTCTTTTGAGCAAAAAATAATCATAAACACATTTTTATTTGTATTTTTATTATATATATATATTTATCATTTTGTATTATTTGTCACGCCTTGGTCATTGTATTTTGTGTTTTTGTTATATGTTTGGGTAGGCCAGGGTGTGACATGGGTTTATATGTTGTATTCGTATTGGGGTTTGTATTATTTGGGATCGCGGCTAATTAGGGGTGTTGTATAGGCTTGGCTGCCTGAGGCGATTCTCAATTGGAGTCAGGTGCTTCTCGTTGTCTCTGATTGGGAACCGTATTTAGGTAGCCTGAGTTCGCTTTGTATTTTGTGGGTGTTTGTACCTGTCTCTGTGTTGTTGTCACCAGATAGGCTGTAATTAGTTTCACGTTTCGTTTGTTGTTTTTGTATTTCAGTTATTTCATGTACCGCTATTCTGTTCATTAAAGTCATGAGTAACCTACACGCTGCATTTCGGTCCGACTTTCTTCTTACAACAGACGAATGCCGTTACATTATTATTTTGGGGAATTTTCATTGTTAGACATAAAAGACTGTAAAAACACCAGGAAATCAGCTCCAAGCGATTTTAATTGAAGAAATCTGTTCCCAAGTATTCCCACCCATATTAGAGAGACGTGATTATATATAAATGTAAGCAACGTTTGAAATGATTATGTTTAAGTCAAACATTATATCTGTTTGGGCTTCTTGCGGTCAATTTGCAGTCTACAAATGATTTGTAACTATATTCCAGCCCCCCCACCATCCTCTCATGAAAAAATCAGCCCGCGACTGAATCTAGTTGATGAGCCCTGATGTATATAAAGACATATGGTGTCTCATTTTGTCTATTTAAGCACAGGAGTGAAAGGTTTCTTTTCGATCTGGGACATTCTTGTGTATAGAGTGACTTAACTGTAACTAAAGGTATTAACTCTTCCTAAAGAAACCTGTCTTTCAAGTCAAACTGCAGTCCCCTCTTACGTTTCCCACATATACAACCAGAAACGTTTCCGATGAGCTGCCATTCAATACCTCACCTGACTTGATGGACAACCTGGAAAGGAAAAGGATAGTCCAACCAGACCAGATAATATAACCAAACCTTTTCAAATGACACCTGTTTGAATTCATTCGAGCTGTATACTAATCCATTACGCGGTCTGTGTGCTCATAATATTAATTGGAAAAATATTCAATAACATATTCTTGGCACATAGTGTAATGGTAGTGTAATAGTAGTGTAATGGTTTTAACATTTGTCCTTCATTTCAACACCATAACCACGACACATTGCAATAAGTATCGTCCCCATGGCTATTACAAGGCTTCATATTTCACACTGATGGTGGGAGCAATTCAGCATGGAAGGTTGGCATCATGGTAATGACATCATTATGGTGTCTCTTTATATAATGATGTATCTTATTAAACGAGGTGAAATTCAGAGTTCAATTAAAATAAACACTGGCAGTTAACTGTGTGCATGGAGGTTTGTTTACTTCAAACTTTCCCTGGAGTATGTTGAACAGATACGATCGCAGTTCAACCCTGCAACAATGTTGCTACACGAATACCTGAACTGTTTGTTTCTCATTGTATCCACCTTATAAAACTCTTACCTGCACCCCATCTGCTGGCTTGGAGAATTCCCTTGTCGCAAACTGACAGTCTTGTGAGTCAATAGGGAGGACCAGTGGAGGCGAAGCCAGCAGTTCTAGATTGGGCCCTTGGCTCATGTTCCCGCCGTCAAGACCCCCACGGCCATCCTTGACCGACTCCTTCAGATTGAACACAGAGTCCCTGATGTTGGCTATGATCTCATTGTTCTCTGACAGTAGTGTCTCCAAGCGGTCAATCTTATCCTGCAGGATGGACAACTGGCCCTGATGAACAAGAAGGACAAGTGGCAAGAGGGACAGGGGAGAACAAGTTTACTGGCTTTATACAATACAGTATGCATATAATTATGCAATGAATGTTTATAAATGAGCTATAACGAGCCTATTAATATTTTAATTGACTGCCAATAAACTAATTGTAAAGCTTTATAAATGTAACATTATTGTAGGGTTACCAAAATGAGGACCTATGTCATCCACGGCGACAAATACAAAGTGTATATAGGGTTATTTCTTAAGACTTAAATGACAGGAAGTGGAAATGACTACTATATAGAAAACAAGTGGACAGTCACCTTCTTGTTACACAAACATTACCACTTTTACCAGTTTTCACTTAGTCTCAGAAATCTCAGACCTAGGGCAACAGCACTGGGTGTATAACAGGTGTATAATAATATAGGTGTATACTGGAACATTGTTAATAATGTGGGAGCAACCCGTATGCTTAGAAAGACTCGTTTTCACTCATTCAGGAATGGAAATATGCAACACACCACCTGGCCCACGACAAGATCTCAATATGCATTTTTTTGTGTGTGTTAATTGGAACCATATCTGTTGCAAGACAATAACTCTATCATGTAACACAACGATAGTATGTAGCCTACTGTACAGGCTACAGTTGAAAATGTGTTTACATTGTCTTGAATAGACCTACAATGTAACGTTATAACATTGTAGGCTAAGTAGTAAGCCTACAGCAGCCAATCAACGCCAGTTCTCTATGTGATTGCCTACACAACATAGATAGGATATTGAGGAAATGGGCTACTTTACAAAGTCATTGATATTTGTGCAACCATGTAAAAACAACGTTGCACTCAAGTTATACGCTACGATCTTATACATGCATGTCTGATCTAGATTGCAAAACGTGAGAAAATAAGCAGTTTATCTGAATCAAACAGCCAACGAAATGGAAAAACTTACATTTTGCATTTTTTCCCCACCGTTGTTTGGACTTTTTGTATGGTCTAATTGCAGGTGATCCAGCATCAGGTACAATGAGAAGATAACAACACAGAATATGGCACTTCCAAAAACAGTGAATTGCCGACTGAGCTTCATCATCATTTACAATCGAAACTGCCAGGTGAATCGAAGCTGATCACATTGACTGACCGCAATGTAACATATAGTTATGTAGATCACCCTCAGGGAATGATCGATGTCTTGACTCTGCGGTGAGGATCAGAAAAATCTCATGCTATTCCCCCCCAAAAATAGTTATTCATTCTTCTTTAGTGTGTTAGGACGGAACTAACATAATTGTCCACGTTCACTCCTTCTATGAACAACAAGCTTTAAAAGCTGGGTATGTCACCCAAAGGTAGCCTGAATCATGGCTGGAACAAGATACTGCGTCCCCAGTCGCAAAGTTTCAGTACGAAATAGTTGTGATTCAGTAGATCGTGTTGGCCAGTGCCGACAACCCCGTCTCATTCCTGCATTTGTTTTCTGTTCAAATGAAGTAAGGAAGTGAAAAACATAGGTGTGAACGTGCGCCGCCTACCGACTCACAACTTTTTTCATTTGGGACGCACCGGTAAAGTGGGGGATGAGTTTTTAGACCAGAGCACAACGCGTATGGAACGTTTCCAAATCCATAGGTTTGCATTCATTGCCCTTCCTAGTTCCTATCATATTCAGCTATTGCATCTTCCAGAAATTCGTCTCCACTCCAATCATTCATTGGTGTAGCGAAAAGTTGGCCATTAACTCCAGAAAGCACTCATTTAGATACCTTGTGAAAACAGCTGCATGGGCATGTTCAGCACCCGGTGTTTAACGGCTCTCCAAATGCCAGCTTCACTACTACATGATCTCGTTCATATTTTCAACATTTGGAATTCAAAAAGAGAGACAGTGTTCCAGATGTGACACCATATCATTGGAAAACTCAGGAGCGTTTGTGGAAATGAACAAGCTCCATGCACCGACAAATGTTAATTCCTTACTCCCTCGTGATTGTAATATTAGAGGCAAACAAGTTGAAAACGCCAAAAATTTAAGTCAGCAATTATGGATTGAGAAAAGCGAAGGCGCAATTAATATTTTCTTAGCATTACCAGTTTCCTTTGTGAACGTAATCTTACAACTGAGAAGCGTCTCCCTTCATTCTCCAGGCCAGGCAGTGGGGTAGAGGAGAACAGAAACTTGTATACGCCTACTCTGACTTCATTTTGTGACGAAAAATATGTCATAATTTGTATAAAATCTAACAGGTAAAAAAATATATATGAATGGGTTAATTTGGAGAGTGAATTATCATCTGTTTATCTCTATTAGGCGTAATAAAGTAATAATAATAGTTATAATATAATAACACGAAATACTTGTTTTTTGATCAACTTTTGTAATTGTATCATCAAGGTCAAATCATCTACATTTGGCAGAATTAATTTACACGTTTAAAGATTTGCTTCATTAATCATTATCTTGCTGCAGGGTAAATGTTCTTAAATATAAATGTTTCTTCTAATATTTTCTCTGGTGGAGAAAGCTTCAAAGATCCCCATCCCTTGCTTGGAACCCAAGCTGATTTAGGAACCAATTTCTATGAAGCCTCTTTAGCCTGGTGTCACGTTCTGTCCATCGTTCCTATGTGTTTTCCTTGTTTTAGTGTTGGTCAGGACGTGAGCTGGGTGGGCATTCTATGTTGTGTGTCTGGTTTGTCTATTTCTATGTTTGGCCTGATATGGTTCTCAATCCGAGGCAGGTGTTCGTCATTGTCTCTGATTGGGAACCATATTTAGGTACCCTGTTTTGTGCTGGGTTTTGTGGGTGGTTGTTCCTGGCTCTGTGTTTGCACCAGATAGGACTGTTTAGGTTTTCACTTTTCTTGTTTTGTATAGTCTGTTCGTGTATAGTCGTCTTTATTAAAAACATGAATAACCACCACGCTGAATTTTGGTCCGCCTCTCTTTCACCAGAAGAAAACCCTTACAGGATCACCCACCAACCAAGGACCAAGCAGCGTGGTAAACAGAGGCAGCAGCAACAGCAGCAGCAGGAGAAGCGACAGGTGCAGCAGGAGCAACAGCAGCAGCAGCAGCAAAGGCAGCAGCAGGAGAAGCAACAGAGGCAGCAGCAGCAGTGGGAGAGGCTGCACTATTTGGATAAATGGACTTGGGAGGAGATCCTTGACAGAACAGGACCCTGGGCAGAGCAAGGGGAATATTGCCGCTCCAAAGCCGAGCTGGAGGCAGCGAAAGCAGAGAGGCGGCATTATGAGGAGCTAGCACGGCAGAGCGGCTGGAAGCCCGAGAGGCACCCCCAGAAATGTATTGGGGGGGGACACAGGTAGAGTGTGGCAGAGTCAGGAGTCAGACCTGAGCCAACTCCCCCTGTTTACCGTAAGGAGCCATGGATGGAATTGGAGCTGTCGGCGAAGCAGAGTGCTGAGTCTGAGAGTGTGGAGGATGTATTGGACAGAGTAGAAAGAAAGCTGTTGGTTTGGCATAGTATGCATGGCATACCAGTGCCAGCACCACGCATCAGGCCTACAGTGCGTCCCGCCTGTCCAGCTCTGCCGGAGCCTTCCTCCTCTCCAGCGCAGCCAGAGTCTCCCGCCTGTCCGGTGCTGTCAGAGCTACCGCCCCTCATGCCAGAGGCGCCAGAGCCCCTCATTCCAGAGGCACCAGTGCTCCTCAGTCCAGCGCTGCCAGAGTCTTTTTCTCCAGTCAGCCCAGCGCCGTCTGACTTACCCGTCTGCCCTGCGCCGTCTGAGCTACCCGTCTGTCCAGCGCCGCCAGTGCCGCCAGTCTGCCCAGCGCCGTCTGAGCTACCCGTCTGCCCAGCGCCGCCAGTCTGCCCAGCGCCGCCAGTGCCGCCAGTCAGCCAGGATCCGCCAGTCTGCCAGGATCCACCAGTCAGCCAGGATCCGCCAGTCTGCCAGGATCCACCAGTCAGCCAGGATCCGCCAGAAGTGCCAGTCAGCCAGGATCTGCCAGAACTGCCAGTCGGCCAGGATCTGCCAGTCAGCCAGGATCTGCCAGAACTGCCAGGATCTGCCAGAACTGCCAGGATCTGCCAGAACTGCCAGTCGGCCAGGATCTGCCAGTCGGCCAGGATCTACCAGTCGGCCAGGATCCGCCAGTCTGCCAGGATCAGTTAGATCCGACAGTCAGCCAGGATCCGCCAGTCAGCCAGGATCCGCCAGTCTGCCATGATCCACCAGTCTGCCAGGATCAGTTAGATCCGCCAGTCAGCCAGGATCCGCCAGTCAGCCAGGATCCGCCAGTCTGCCAGGATCCGCCAGTCTGCCAGGATCCACCAGTCTGCCAGGATCCACCAGTCAGCCAGGATCCGCCAGAACTGCCAGTCAGCCAGGATCCACCAGTCAGCCAGGATCCGCCAGTCAGCCAGGATCCGCCAGAACTGCCAGTCGGCCAGGATCTGCCAGTCAGGATCTGCCAGTCAGCCAGGATCTGCCAGTCATCCAGGATCCGCCAGAACTGCCAATCGGCCAGGATCTGCCAGTCAGCCAGGATCTGCCAGTCGGCCAGGATCTGCCAGTCGGCCAGGATCTGCCAGTCAGCCAGGATCAGTTAGATCCGCCATACAGCCAGGATCCGCCAGTATGCCAGGATCCACCAGTCAGCCAGGATCCGCCAGAAGTGCAAGTCAGCCAGGATCCGCCAGTCAGCCAGGATCTGCCAGTCAGCCAGGATCTGGCGGAACCACCAGCCAGCCAGGATCTGGTAGATCCTCTCACTCCTGAGCTTCCTCTCACTCCTGAGCTTCCTCTCACTCCCGAGCTTCCTCTCACTCCCGAGCTTCCTCTCACTCCCGAGCTTCCTCTCACTCCCGAGCTTCCCCTCAGTCCCGAGCTTCCCCTCGGTCCCGAGCTTCCCCTCGGTCCCGAGCTTCCCCTCGGTCCCGAGCTTCCCCTCAGTCCTGAGCTACCTCAGTCCAGTGAGGCCCGTTGTTAGGTTTCCTAGGCCAAGGTTAGCGGCGAGGGTCGCCACTCAAGGGACACTAAGGAGGTGGACTAAGACAATTATGGAGTGGGGTCCACGTCCAGCGCCAGAGCCGCCACCGCGGACAGATGCCCATCCAGACCCTCCCCTATAGGTTTAGGTTGTGCGTTCAGAGTCCGCACCTTGTGGGGGGGGGGGTTCTGTCACGTTCTGTCCATCGTTCCTATGTGTTTTCCTTGTTTTAGTGTTGGTCAGGACGTGAGCTGGGTGGGCATTCTATGTTGTGTGTCTGGTTTGTCTATTTCTATGTTTGGCCTGATATGGTTCTCAATCAGAGGCAGGTGTTAGTCATTGTCTCTGATTGGGAACCATATTTAGGTAGCCTGTTTTGTGTTGGGTTTTGTGGGTGATTGTTCCTGTCTCTGTGTTTGCACCAGATAGGACTGTTTAGGTTTTCACTTTTCTTGTTTTTTATAGTCTGTTCATATATAGTCGTCTTTATTAAAAACATGAATAACCACCACGCTGCATTTTGGTCCGCCTCTCTTTCACCAGAAGAAAACCCTTACACCTGGTGTGCAGGGCCAGTTCTAGACATAAGTGACGTAAGCGTCCGATTAGGGCCCCCAGCCGATATGCGGTGACATATCCCCCCAAAAAAACAATTATTATAATTACTTTTTTTAAATGTAGGACCTTAGTCGGGGTCTCAACTTAATATTAACAGTAAGAATAGCAGAATACACCTGGTGCAATTATGAAATTTGGTTGTGCGTCAGCACTTTTTCTCTTGTTATTTCAGTCACTGACAGTCACTCAGTTAGCCATGTCAGTTAACAATTTATAGATTGGTAGTTAGTCTAGCCAGCTATCTAAGCTTGTAGTAATCATGGCCTAATACCGATTGGGCATGCATGGCAGGTGCCCAGGGACTATGACCTTTAGGGGGCCCACAATGATTTTGTTAGTCATTCTCACTCAAATATTATATGGCATAAGTCATTACAAAATGCGTAGGATTGCAGGAGATTAGCTATAATTTGTAAGTTGCTCTGGATAAGAGTGTCTGCTAAATGACTTAAATGTAAATGTAAATGTCTATAAAACTGCAGAAATTATCTCCACACCATGGCAAAAATAAATCTGCAGAATTGCAGGAAATTTGCTGTAAAGCTAAAAAAAAATGTATCTCTAATGAAGTATTGTGAACTAAAGAGGGACACCAGACTCACCTAGCAGCAGGCTGTTCCTGAGGAGGAGTAGCAACCAGCATGGAGGCTGTCAAAGAGTTCTGGCCTTGGAGCCTGCCTGGTAGGGGTTGAAAGCTAAACCCAGCCACCAGCTGCCCAGTGATGCGAGCCTACCAGAAGAGCTAGATTCCTTCTATGCTCACTTCCAGGCAAGCATCACTGAACCATGTATGAGAGCACCAGCTGTTCCGGACGACTGTGAGCTTACACACTCCGTAGCTGATGTGAGTAAGACCTTCAAACAGGTTAACATTCACTCGGCCTCAGGGCCAGACGGATTACCGGGAAGTGTACTCCGAGCTTGCGCAGACCAGCTGGAAAGTGTCCACACAGACATTTTCAAACTCTCCCTGACCAAGTCTGTAATACCTACATGTTTCAAGCAGACCACCATAGTCCCTGTGCCCAAGATAACCTGCCTAAATGACTATCACCCTGTAGCACTCACATCTGTTGCCATGAAATGCTTCGAAAGGCTGGTAATGGCTCACATCAACACCATCATCGCAGACACTCCAGATCCACTCCAATTCATACCGGCCCAACAGATCCACAGTTGACGCCATCTTTATTGCACTCCACACTGCCCTTTCCCACCTGGAAAGGATTCCCTTTGGCTGGGTTTCCCATTGTGATCCGTGACAGTTTGCAAGCCCTGCCACATCCGACTTGTCATGCAGGTGAAAGAGGACCCAAAAGCGACTTGGCGAAAACAGAGTCTTTAATCCAGTAAAGTAAATACAAACAAAAAACACAACTTTCACTCGAAATGACGAGGACAAACTGGAGACTCGATCTTGAACAGCAGGTGAACAGCAGGTTGCCTCGGGAAGGCACTTGAACCAGACAGACTCAGACACCTGCTCACCACGCAGCATCTGAGGAAAACACGACACGACAGGGCGATACACAAACACAGCACGGTGAATTCTAGACAAGGAACCGACAGGACAGGAACGGAACACAAAGGAAGAAATAGGGACTCTAATCAGGGGAAAGGATCGGGAACAGGTGTGGGAAGACTAAATGATTGATTAGGGGAATAGGAACAGCTGGGAGCAGGAACGGAACGATAGAGAGAAGAGAGAGCGAGAGAGTGAGAGAGGGAGGGGGAGAGAGAGGGATAGAAAAAGGGAAAGAACCTAATAAGACCAGCAGAGGGAAACGAATAGAATGGGAAGCACAGGGACAAGACAAGATAATAAATGACAAAACATGACACGACTAGCATCAGGGCCATTATGGTAGGATTTGATCTTTGCTCTGTATTGATGTTTTGCCTGTTTGATGGTTCATTATTTGTTATGTCTCCGAATTAGTATTCCGCTTCTGGAAAGCGACAGCTCTAGCCTTTAACTCAGTGCAGATGTTGCCTGTAATCCATGGCTTCTGGTTGGGATATGTAATTATGGTCGCTGCAGGGACAATGTCGTCGATGCAGTTATTAATGAACCCGTGTGTCACGTTCTGACCTTTATTTCCTTTGTTTTGTCATTATTTAGTATGGTCAGGGCGTGAGTTGGGGTGGGCAGTCTATGTTTGTTTTTCTATGATTTTGGGGATTTCTATGTTTCGGCCTAGTATGGTTCTCAATCAGAGGCAGGTGTCATTAGTTGTCTCTGATTGAGAATCATACTTAGGTAGCCTGGTTTTCACTGTTTGTTTGTGGGTGATTGTCTATGTTAGTTGCTTGTGTCAGCTCAGTTCTTAGGATAGCTTCACGGTCGTTATTTGTTTATTTGGTTTTGTACCGTTTACTTTGTGTTTTTTTTGTCGTCATCTATTAAATGGTGCATTCACACCACGCTGCGGTTTGGTCCTCTCCTTCCCAGGAAGAACGCCGTGACACCGTGACTAATGTGGTAAACTCCTCAATGGTATCAGATGAATCTCCGAACATATTCCAGTTTGTGCTAACAAAACAGTCCTGTAGCTCGGACCAAATTCGTATTGTTACTTCCTTTTTGAGTTTTTGCTTGCAACAATGAATCAGGAGGATCTAATTCTGATTAGATTTGCCAAATGGAGGGTGTGTTAGCGCTTTGCATGTGTGGGGAGTAAAGATGGTAGGAACACGTAGGTGGGGATGCTGTTCATTGACTACAGCTCATCGTTCAAGACCATAGTGCCCCCAAGAGCATCACTATACTAAGAACCCTGGGACTAAACACCTCCCTCTGCTACTGGATCTTGAACTTCCAGGTGGTAAGGGTGGGCAACACCTACCCCTTAAGGGTGTGTGCTTAGTTTCTTCCTGTACTCCCTGTTCACCAACGTCTACCCGGATAAAGCACTAAATAAACTTCAGTTACTGCTAAATACGGCTGCTAGAATCCTGACTAGAACCAAAAAATGTGATCATATTACTCCAGTGCTAGCCTCCCTACACTGGCTTCCTGTTAAGGAAAGGGATGATTTCAAGGTTTTAAAGCTAACCTACAAAGCATTACATGGGCTTGCTCCTACCAATCTTTCCGATTTGGTCCTGCCGTACATACTGTACCTACACGTACGCTATGGTCACAAGATGCAGGCCTCCTAATTGTCCCTAGAATTTCTAAACAAACAGCTGGAGGCAGGGCTTTCTCCTATAGAGCTCCATTTTTATGGAATGGTCCGCCTACGCATGTGAGAGACGCAGACTCGCAGACAAGGGGCTGAGTCACTGGCTTACTGGTGCTCTTCCATGCCGTCCCTAGGAGGGGTGCGTCACTCGAGTGTGTTGAGTCACTGACGTGATCTTCCTGTCTGGGTTGGCTCCCCCCCCTTGGGTTGTGCCGTGGTGGAGATCTTTGTGGGCTATACTCGGCCTTGTCTCAGGATGGTAAGTTGGTGGTTGAAGATATCCTTCTAGTGGTGTGGGCGCTGTGCTTTGGCAAAGTGGGTGGTGTTATATCCTGCCTGTTTGGCCCTGTCTGGGGGTATCATCGGATGGGGCCACAGTGACTCCTGGCCCCTCCTGTCTCAGCCTCCAGTAGGTTATGTGTCGGGGGCTAGGGTCAGTTTGTTATTTCTGAAGTACTTCTCCTGTCTTATCCGGTGTCCTGTGTGAATTTAAGTATGCTCTCTCTAATTCTCTTTCTTTCTCTCTCTCTGAGGACCCGAGCCCTTGGACCATGCCTCATGACTACCTGGCATGATGACTCCTTGCAGTCCCCAGTCCACCTGGCCGTGCTGCTGCTCCAGTTTCAACTGTTCTGCCTGCGGCTATGGAACCCTGACCTGGTCACCGGACGTGCTACCTGTCCCAGACCTGCTGTTTTCAACTCTCTAGAGACAGCAGGAGCGGTAGAGATGCTCTTAATGACCGGCTATGGAAAGCCAACTGACATTTACTCCTGAGGTGCTGACTTGCTGCACCCTCGGCAACTACTGTGATTATTATTATTTGACCATGCTGGTCATTTATGAACATTTGAACATCTTGGCCATGTTCTGTTATAATCTCCACCTGGCACAGCCAGAAGAGGACTGGCCACCCCTCATAGCCTGGTTCCTCTCTCGGTTTCTTCCTAGGTTTTGGCCTTTCTAGGGAGTTTTTCCTAGCCACTGTGCTTCTACACCTGCATTGCTTCCTAGCCACTGTGCTTCTAATGTGACTATCCCCGATGCTTCTCCATATTTTTCCCCTGCCCCGCTACAAAGTTTCTCCCTAGAGGCAGTCACTGAGTCCGAGGTGCTAAAGGAGCTCCTGAAACTTGACCCCCCAAAAAACATCTGGGTCAGATGGTTTAGACCCTTTCTTCTTTACGGTTGCTGCCCCTATCATCGCCAAGCCTATCTCCGACCTTTTTTAGGCAGCTACGGTTCGTCCTTTATTTAACGGGGGAGATCAAGCTGATCCTAACTGTTATAGGCCCTGTTTATCAAAAGTGTTGGAAAAGTAATCAACTGACTGGCTTTCTTGATGTCTATAGTATTCTCTTTGTTATTCAATCTGGATTCCGCTCAGGCTATGGATGTGTCACTTCAACCTTAAAGGTCCTCAATGATGTCACCATTGCCCTTGATTCTAAGCAATGTTGTCCTCCTCTTTTTATTGACTTGGTCAAAGCTTTTCATATGGTAGGCCATTCCATTCTTGTGGGCTGGCTAAGGAGTATTGGTGTCTCTGAGGGGTCTTGGTCCTGGTTTGCTAATGACCTTTCTCAAAGAGTGCAGTGTATAAAGTCAGAAAATCTGCTGTCTCAGCCACTGCCTGTCTCCAAGGGATTACCCAAAGGCTCAACCCTAGGCCCCACGCTCTTCTCAATTTACACCAACAACATAGCTCAGGCAGTAGGATTCTCTCTCATCCATTTAAATGCAGATGATACAGTCTTACACTCAGCTGGCCCCTCCACAGATTTTGTGTTAAACGCTCTACAACAAAGCTTTCTTAGTGTCCAACAAGCTTTCTCTACCCTTAACCTTGTTCTGAACACCTCCAAAACAAAGGTCACTTGATTTGGTAAGAAGAATGCCCCTCTCCCCACAGGTGTGATTACTTCCTCTGAGGGTTTAGAGCTTGATGTAGGCTTGATGTAGTCACCTCATACAAGTACTTGGGAGTATGGCTAGATGATACACTGCCCTTCTCTCAGGTTTCCTCTATCGTATTCTCTCCTCTTTCACCCCAGCTGCCAAACTAACCCTGATTCAGATGACCATCCTACCCATGCTAGATTATGGAGACGTAATTTATAGATCAGCAGGTAAGGGTGCTCTCGAGGTGTCCTGCTCTTCTCTCTTATTATAGTAGACGCACGGTTTAAATCCCCTCTACAGGATCGGTTGGTCCCCCTCGGGACAGTTGAGATAATGTAATGTGATTAGCATGAGGGTGTAAGTAACAAGAACATTTCCCAGGACATAGACATATCTGTGTTGCGGTTTTCTTCCGTTGAAGGAGAGTCGGACCAAAATGCAGCGTGGTTAATTCGATACATCTTTAATGAAGACAAAAACAAACAATACAAAAACAATAAACGGAACGTGAAAACCTATACAGCCTATCTGGTGAACGAACACAGAGACAGGAACAATCACCCACAAAATACTCAAAGAATATGGCTGCCTAAATATGGTTCCCAATCAGAGACAACGATAAACACCTGACTCTGATTGAGAACCGCCTCAGGCAGCCATAGACTATGCTAGACACCCCACAAAAACCCCATGACAAAAACGCACCACAATAACCCATGTCACACCCTGGCCTGACCAAATAAATGAAGACCAACATACATTACTTTGACCAGGGCGTGACAGAACCCCCCCCCTAAGGTGCGGACTCCCGGACGCACATCAAAACAATAGGGATGGTCCGGGTGGGCATCTGTCCCGGGTGGCGGCTCCGGCTCGGGACGTGGACCCCACTCCATCAATGTCTTAGTTCCTCCCCCTCGCGTCCTAGGATAGTCCACCCTCGCCGCCGACCATGGCCTAGTAGTCGTCACCCAGAACCCCACTGGACTGAGGGGCAGCTCGGGATTGAGGGGCAGCTTGCGATTGAGGGGCAGCTCGGCACTGAGGGGAAGCTCGGCACTGAGGGGAAGCTCGGCACTGAGGGGAAGCTCGGCACTGAGGGGAAGCTCGGCACTGAGGGGAAGTTCGGCACTGAGAGGAAGCTCAGCACTGAGAGGAAGCTCAGCACTGAGGAAGCTCAGGCAGGTAGTTGGCTCCGGCAGATCCTGGCTGGCTGGCGGATCTGGAAGAGTCTGGTTGACTGGCGGATCCTGGCTGACTGGCGGATCTAGCTGCTCTGGCTGCTCCATGCAGACTGGCAGCTCTGGCTGCTCCATGCAGACTGGCAGCTCTGGCTGCTCCATGCAGACTGACAGCTCTGGCTGCTCCATGCAGACTGACAGCTCTGGCTGCTCCATGCAGGCTGGCAGTTCAGGCTGCTCCATGCAGGCTGGCAGCTCTGGCTGCGCTGAACAGGCGGGAGACTCCGGCAGCACAGGAGAGGAGGAAGGCTCTGGCTGCGCTAAACAGGCGGGAGACTCCAGCGGCGCTGTAGAGGAGGAAGGCTCTGGCTGCGCTGAACAGGCGGGAGGCTCCGGCAGCGCTATAGAGGAGGAAGGCTCTGGCTGCGCTAAACAGGCGGGAGACTCCGGCAGCGCTGGAGAGGAGGAAGGCTCTGATAGCGTTGACAGGCGAGGCGCACTGAAGGCCTGGTGTATGGTGAGGGCACTGGTTGGTACTGGGCTGAGGACACGCACAGGAAGCATGGTGCGGGGAGCTGCCACCGGAGGACTGGTGTGTGGAGGTGGCACTGGATAGACCAGACCGTGCAGGCGCACTGGAGCTCTTGAGCACCGAGCCTGCCCAACCTTACCTGGCTCGATGCCCACTCTAGCCCGGCCAATACGAAGAGCTGGTATGTACCGCACCGGGCTATGCACCCGCACTGGAGACACCGTGCGCTCCATAGCATAACACAGTGCCTGCCCGGTATCTTTATCCCCCCGGTAAGCACAGGAAGTTTGCGCAGGTCTCCTACCTGGCGTAGCCATACTCCCTGTGAGTCCCCCCCAATACATTTTTGGGGCTGACTCTCGGGCTTCCATCCGCGTCGCCGTGCTGCCTCTTCATACCAGCGCCTCTCCGCTTTCGGCGCCTCCAGTTCTTCTTTGGGGCGTCGATATTCACCAGGCTGTGCCCAGGGTCCTTTTCTGTCCAATATCTCCTCCCAAGTCCAGAAGTCCTGTGATCGCTGCTCCTCACAATAAACAGGGGGAGTTGGCTCAGGTCTGAACCCTGACTCTGCCACACTCTCCCTGAGCCCCCCCCAAGAAATTTTTGGGGCTGACTTTCGGGCTTCCAACCGTGTTCCCTCATATCGTCGGCTCCTCTCTCCGACTGCCTCTGCTCTCCTAAGTGCCTCCACCTGTTTCCATGGGAGGCGATCTCTTCCAGCCAGTATCTCCTCCCAAGTGTAACAACCCTTGCCATCCAAAACATCTTCCCATGTCCATTCCTCCTTTCGCTGCTTCTGCTGTCGCTGCCTGTCACCACGCTGCTTGGTCCTGGTGTGGTGGGTGATTCTGTTACGGTTTTCTTCCGTCGAAGGAGAGTCGGACCAAAATGCAGCGTGGTTAATTCGATACATCTTTAATGAAGACAAAAACGAACAATACAAAAACAATAAACGGAACGTGAAAACCTATACAGCCTATCTGGTGAACAAACACAGAGACAGGAACAATCACCCATGAAATACTCAAAGAATATGGCTGCCTAAATATGGTTCCCAATCAGAGACAACGATAATCACCTGACTCTGATTGAGAACCGCCTCAAGCAGCCATAGACTATGCTAGACACCCCACAAAAACCCCATGACAAAAACGCACCACAATAACCCATGTCACACCCTGGCCTGACCAAATAAATGTAGACAAACATACATTACTTCGACCAGGGCGTGACAATCTGATGTTGGCAGAAAGCTTAAATTCTCTATAATAATCTAACTGTACTGTCCAATTTGCAGTAGCTATTACAGTGAAAGAATACCATGCTATTGTTTGAGGAGAGTGCGCAGTTATGAACTTGAACATGTATTAATAAACCAATTAGGCACATTTGGTCAGTCTGGATACAAAATGTTAAACAGAAATACAATTGTTCATTGGATCAGTCTAAAACTTTGCACGTACACTGGTTACATCTAGTGGCCAAAATCTAAATTGCGCCTGGGCTCGAATAATATTTGTTTTTGTTTTTATGCTCTTTTGCACACCAGTATTTCTACTTGCACATCCTCATCTGCACATGTTTCACTCCAGTGTAAATTTCTCAATTGTAATTACTTCACCACTACTGGCCTATTTATTGCCTTACCTCCTTACTTCATTTGCACACAATGCATAGATTTTTCTATTGTGTCATTGACTGTATGTTTGTTTATCCCATGTGTAACTCTGTGTTGCTTTGCTTTATATTGGCCAGGTTGCAGTTGTAAATGAAAACTTGTTCTCAACTGGCCTACCTGGTTAAATAAAGGTAAATAAATAAAATTAAAAATACATTATGGCCTTTCTCTAGCATTTCAAAGATGATGGTACAAAAAAATGCAAAAAAGCACATGTTTTTTTCTTTGTATTATATTTTACAAGATCTAATGAGTTATATTACCCTACATTCATTTCACATTTCCACAAACCTCAAAGTGTTCCCTTTCAAATGGTATCAAGAATATGCATATCCCTGCTTCAGGTCCTGAGCTACAGGCTGTTAGGTTTGGGTATGTCATTTTAGGCGAAAATTGAAAAAAGGGGGCGGATCCCTAAGAGGCTATCGATTGCCAGTGCTGTTTTGGCAACTGATTGGACACATCCTATCATATGACACTAAATTTGCCTATGACGTTGGCTTACTGTTTTTTTCGCAGTTTCGGACGGAGAGAAAGCCTGGGGGACAGGTAATACAGAGATCACTTTGAATAATGGATGTCGCTATACGTTAAAAGAAACAAGCAATATTGGGACCGGTAATGTTTGATTAATAACAAGTGGACCGTTTTGTCCCTTGGCGTTTGGAAATTGCTAGCTAACTGGACGAGGAAGAAGCTCTTTTGACAAGCTAGCCAGCATAACACGATACCGTTAGCTTGCTAACGTTAGGCCAAGGCCATGGTTTTTTCGTGTACTAAACACGAATCTTATTTTCTGAAAATACACCCTAATAATCTGTCAACCCGCAGCCACATAACCAGCGGACTAGATTGACTTCTGTTATCGTGAACTATAGCTATTTGTCTTGGGTGCTGTGCAATTTATCTAGCTAGCGAATGACGTCAGTAAAACAACTTTGCAACCAAGCTAGCTAGACAACAATGGCAAGCCGGTTTCAATAATTATGTAGTTAGCTACGCTATTGCTTATTCCGTTTCATTGCTGTCTAGTTTGCTTAAATGTAACAAAGTGTTTGTTTGCTATTAGCTTGCTATCAAGCTAGCTTGTAAAATAATTGTCTCACCTAATTTGGTGTCCTTTACAGTCTTGTGACATGCAGGAGACCAGGTTCGAATTAAGTCAGTCACCAAGAGGTCATGGCTAGAAGGGATCTAGTTATTGTCAGATTTGACTTTTTGTATCAGGTTAGGCTAATTAACGCAGCAGTTTAGGATAATTCACGTAGCAGGTTGGGATAAATAAACCGTCACAAGAGCAAGATTAAATAGGGAGTGGAAAGGCTATCAGTAGAAGGGTTATGACAGGGCATTTCAACTATATTCTTATGGGGGCCTTCTAACTCAGCCTGTGATCATCATAGAGGGGAACATAAGGCACGCCAATGCGCCAGAGAGTCTTAAGTATTCAAGATGCCACATTGGCTTCAAAAACGGCCAGAAGTTTGTTTACCACAGTGAGTGTTTGATTCTCTGTTCTCCAGGATGTTGTCTCTGGTTTTGAATCTAAATTTTATTAGCTCCATTTTAAAACTGAATATGAATTAATCTGAGATGTTTATATATATATGAAACTTTTGTTAATTTCAAGTTTATCAGTTGTAAACTTGATACAGAAGCTGAATGCAACATCTACCATATTGAAATCAAATATATCAATATTGAATGGATTGCATTTTAAAATGAAATGCAATATTTATTCAATTCAGTTTAAATTAATTTAATTTAAGTTTGATTCAATTTGTGCATTACAAATTCAAAAATATTCAATATCCTGATACAAATAAAGAAATATGGAATTCAAATGCAATTTTTGTTGGCACTGAAATCACTTCATATAGGCCTATCATTTGTTGGGATTATTTAACTGTTCGTACTGAATTTGGTAGTATAAAACCTTCTCCCCTTTCATGTCAATTTTGGTCACATCTGTAGCTAGTTGAACAATTGTTTTAGCAAGTCCATGAATGTTTACTTTGCTTTCATGTTATGTTAATCCTATTTGTTGTTTTGCTTTTATTTGCTAACTTTTCCATACTATTTTTAAGTGTAAAGATGGCCTCCACTAATGTTATGGTTTGCAGCAGTGTTTCTTGTATCTGGATCAAAGCTATAACAAAACAAAAAAAGCAGTTATTCTCACACTAACTCTTTTTAGACAAATAGGTCTATTTTGGCAATATGGACTACGTCTAGATTCGGAATGTTTCTTATTTATTCAACATACATATTTATCTCAAAAGTACCCCATTTGATTTAGCTTATTTGTTAGACATATCTGTGACAATATACTCTTCAAACACGTCAAATTTCCAGAGTGAGCTCTCTGCCACTTAATGATATGACCCATTTTATACATAGAAATGGGGTCATTAACCAATCACATCCCTCTTTTAGGATTAAACATTTAACAAATTACCAGCAGAGGGAGTCCCCTTTGAATCCTTTTTCCAATTCACTGTGTTGGTGGTGCTTATAAAATGTATCAAATCTTCAGAATTAGTAGTGAGCCCACTGGAAATCTGATGTACTTGTAGAGTATATTGTTCCAAACAATGTCTTCAAATGAACAAAATCACAAAGGATACTTTTGAGATGTTTTATTTAACTAGGCAAGTCTGTTAGGAACAAATTCTTATTTACAATGACTGACTACACCGGCCAAACTCTGATGATGCTGGGCCAATTGTGCACCGCCCTAAGGGACTCCCAATTACTGCTGGTTGTGATAAAACCTGGATATTAACATATATATTTTTTATGTTGAATGAATACATTTCATGTGAAATTCTATTTCAGAATTTAGACATACTCCATATTTTAGAGCACACTATAAATATTATGAACCAAGATGTCTGCATCATGTACAGTTCACAGATCATAGGGTCTTACAGGAGGCATGTATACATTGCATTCGGAAAGTATTCAGGCCTCTTGACTTTTTCAATGTTTTGTAATGTTACAGCCTTGCTCTAAAATTAATTACGTTGTTTTTCCTCCTCATCAATGTACAAACACTACCCTATAATGACAAAGCAAAAACAGGTTTTTAGACATTTTAAAAACTGAGATCACATTTAAGTATTCAGACCCTTTACTCAGTAATTTGTTGAAGCACCTTTGGCAGCGATTACAGCCTTGAGTCTTCTTGGGTATGACGCTATCAGCTTGGCACACCTGTATTTGGGGAGTTTCTCCCATTCTTCTCTGCAGATCCTCTCAAGCTCTGTCAGGTTGGATGGGGAGTGTCGCTGCACAGCTATTTTCAGGTCTCTCCAGAGATGTTCGATCAAACTCAAGTTCAGGCTCTGGCTCTGGCTGGGCCACTCAAGGACATTCAGAGACTTGTCCCGAAGCCACTCCTGCGTTGTCTAGGCTGTGTGCCTAGTGTCGTCCTGTTGGAAGGGGAACATTCGCCTCAGTCTGAGGTTCTGATCTCTCTGGAGGAGGTTTTCATCAAGGATGTATCTGTACATGTATGAAACATGAACACACTAGCTCCATTTGAACAACTGACTCGAAATAAGCCTGCAGCAGACGTGATACCCTCTGTCATTGAAACGCCTGCTCAACAAACTGCTGACACAGGCTGTGAACAAGCGGTTCGGTGGCATTCTCTCATTACTGTCGCCACCATGCTCGACTCTATGTACACAAACCACTACTTCGATGCAGACAAGAAACAGGGTTTACATATACCGCTGGACAAGATGGAAACTGACACATTGACAGTGCACACCGAGGAAGAGAAGCCACGGACAGACAGCTGGAACGTCACTGCTTGACATGTATGATGAAATCCTGGTTGAGAATTAAACAAATGAACAATGAAACAGCACAGCAAGTAAGTGAAAGAAATAGGTTTTGATTATGTTTTACTGGTAATGGGGGCATACGTGAATGCCAACAACTTTTTGATCTCTCTCTCTGTGTGTAACAGTTTATTTAACTAGGGAAGTCAAGAACAATTTTTTAAAATTTACAATGACTGCCTACCCTGGCCAAACCCAGACAACACTGGGCCAATTGTGCGCCGCCGCCCTATGGGACTCCCAATCACGGCCGGATGTGATACAGACTGGATTCGAACCAGGGACTGTAGAGAAGCCTCTTGCACTGAGATGCAGTGCCTTAGACCTCTGTGTCCGTGTGTGTCTTAACTATTTAACTACTAAGAGTGCTTAAAAGGACGCAAAAAATGTGAATATCGGTATCAGGTTTTTTGGCAATGAAAATATCGGTATCAGCCAAAAATGTTATCGGTGCATCACTACTGTCAGTGACCATTGGGCACCTGGTCACTTCCTTGACCAAGGCCCTTCTCCCCCGGTTACTCAGTTTGGCCAGGTGGCCAGCTCTAGGAATAGTGTTGGTGGTTCCAAACTTCTTCCATTTAAGAATGATGGAGGCCACTGTGTTCTTGGTAACCTTCAATGCTTCAGAAATGTTTTTGTACCCTTTCCCAGATCTGTGCCTCCTGTCTTGGAGCTCTACGGACAATTCCTTTGACCTCATGGCTTGGTTTTTGCTCTGACATGCACTGTCAACTGTGGGACCTTTTTATATAGACAGGTGTGTGCCTTTCCAAATCATGTCCAATCAATTAAATTTACCTCAGGTGGACTCCAATCAGTTTTAGAAACATCTCAGGGATGATCAATGGAAACAGGATGCACCTGAGCTCAATTTCGATTCTCATAGCAAAGGGTCTGAATACTTATGTAAATAAGGTGTTTCTGTTTATTTTCATTTGTCATTATGGGGTATTGTGTGAAGATTGAAGGGGGGATACATTTTTTGAATAAGGCTGTAACATAACAATGTGATTAAAGGGAAGGGTTGTTAATACTTAGCGACTGTACTCTAGGGCTGAAGTCACTTTCATCAGGATCTAAAAAAATGGTTTGCAATGCAAATGTAGAAAGCATGTTAAACATTCTTCCTTTCAATTAAGTCTCTATGTGAGAATTGCCAAAATAATCTGAGGTACCAAAAATATTTTTGGCTTTGCTGGCATGGAATCACCCAGTAGGTTTAATAGAACCTGAAAGTAGACCATCAGTCACTCTTTGAAACACAAGGTGCCAAATTAAAAGTTGCAATGTTGTTATTTTCTCTCTGTAGTGATGGGTCAGGAAGCTGGCAAGCCAGCCTGGCCCAAACCACCTGGTGGACATCAGACAATCACAGGAAGGCGATACGGCAGGAGGCATGCATATGTTAGCTTCCGTCCAACCTCTGCCAAGCACAGGAACCCAGCCAGCGTGGAGGATTGGCCCGATACGGAAATGGACGGTGTCCGTAGAGCGCATTCCATATGTACGTTCAGGGTGCAATAGATAAATACGACTAAGTCCAATTTGCAGTGTATTGAATAGCTGAGGGACAAGCTTGTAGGCTATTTGAGTCAGGCCTATATTTCTACATGATATCAAGGTCAACAAATCAATTGAAGTTATGTTTATTATTTCTTTGACATCATGGCAGACCACTAAGCAACTCCTGTAGTGAGCAGCAGCATGTGAGTAAGTGCTGCACCCACTGCACCGGGGCAGGTTTGGATCCATTTATCCTGTGACATGGAATTCAGTGTGAGCAGCTAAGCCTATAAACCCCAATCTGCTCCATAAATGGTGGCTGGCTGGAGCTGCTGCATGCTATGTCAGTATTTAGCAAGTATAATAGTTGTGTATTGGCAGGTCATGGTAATAGATGTTTTAGTTGTAACTAAATGTCTTTCTCCTTTCTAGCTTCAAAAGGAAACATCTCCTCGATGCTTCACGCCATCTTTCCTGTCTCATCGAATTCGGTTCACCCAGAGGTGAAAATCAAATCTGGCAAAGATCCTCCCCACAAGAAACAGTCAACTTCTAGGCAGTCATCGGAAGCCCACTCCATCCCCTACAAAAAGAGTGACCAACCTGTAGCCTCAGACCAGGACCAAAATGGTGTCTCGAAGAAAAGTGCAGAAGCTAGTGCATGGCCTATCCCCGAGGACGAGGACAGCAACCCTTCTAATTCCAGCATATTGAGCATTGTAAATATTGATGCTTACGAGCCGGACAGTAGTGGCGGCGAGGAGGAGGGGGGACAGGGTTCCGACGCGTCTCACGGTCTCCAGAAAAGACTGGATGACATGATCTTCGAGCTGGGTAAAGAGTTTGACTATCTCAGCAGTTTGCACTCGTATTTGTACACACAATCTAGTGAAGGGACGACAGACTGTTCCCTCAGAGACACTGAGTCAGTGAAAGATTCTAGAACAGATCCTAGATCAGATTCTAACACAGAAGAAATCCCTCTTGAGTGGAATATATCAGAACACAACAGAACAGATCACCTGGAAATCAGCACTGAGTTCCGAACACCAGAGAACCTAGCAACTGTTGGCCCCAAAGGTCCTGCTGAGTTGGGGAACGACGACCAGAGGGGGACCCAGTCAGAGATGGTGGTTAGGCCCAAAATTCGTAAGCAGACTAGTGAAACACACCTGGAGAAGTGGAAGAGTTCTCATGGCGAGGAGGCACACTGTGGCTCAGCCAAACAGGCCAGCAAGACCAAGTGTGTGTCCGCACCGCCATTCTTCCTGACACAAACGGAAAGGCCAAACCAGGAGTTTCTCTTTGATTACCCTCCGACTGATTCATACAGGCTTAGCCCTATCGAGAGGAGGGGTGAATATGGAGAAGCAGGTAGCAAATGTATTTCTGATGATGAAAAGGACATCTGGGAAGAGCTGGAGGACTCCAATGAGACGGGTGTTCCTTTCATGAAGGCTGAGGAAAGGTTTAATATACCTTTATATTGTCATTTTTACATCACCCTTTTATTGCTTTTAGATTGTAGTAAAATAGTACAAGACCGTGTGTGTGTATATTAGTGTATGTGTGTATATATATTTTATATATAATGGTCAGTGGGATCTAATCATAAGTGTCAGATTTCTGTGATAGGAAAATATCAGTTTAACATTCCACTATAGTTTATCTGCTTTTGGAATTATACATAAATGTTAGACAAGGCATTTTCTAGGTCTCTGATGATCATTGACTTTGCAACTCACAATCCTATTGTTGCCTTTCTGTGAAAGTGTGAACACGAAGCTGTCTGTTGTCCTGATAGTGTCAAATGAGGGTTGAGGAAACGGAGGTTGCTAGCGAAGCGCTTGTGTTTTTACTGCTGAGACCTCTCTGCTAAGCAGATTAGGTGGGGGTGCTTACAAGGTGGACTGACGCATGTGTGTGTTGTGTGTCTGTAGCTCAGAGTGCAGTGAGGGGGAGTGGTCAGCCTTGTGGACGTCGGACTCTGGCCTGGAGAAGGAGCGTGGCTCCAGTCAGGAGAGCTGGGTGACGCTGCCCGCCTGGACGAACTGCACAGCAGCAGTCTTGAGGATGTCCCCGAGCTCAGCCTGCCCCCTGAGTAAGCAGCAAAATACAGGTCACTCCTGATAACTGCAACATAATACAGTGTTATACGGTCACTTATGATAAATGCTATCAATGGCTTGGGAGTGGCCTAAATGCATGTACTAATCTAGAGTAGTGCAGATATGAGTCGTTAAATGGGGAAGTATTGACATTGGGACTGGGGACCAGTGCATTTAACTATGTATATCTAATGTATACTATATATTCTATAGTGTATAATGTCATTGGTAAGCACAGCCAACCCTCAGACACCTCCATGTGTTAATGCTGTGATGTGGAACCAAGGTGTGGGCTGGAATAACGATTAAGTGGCACAGCAGCACAGTCTCCAAGCAAGGTCTTACATTAATACATTAAATCAGTTGAGGTAGGCTGAATCATTTCCACGGATAATGATTTGATGATTAACTAGCTAAGATATGCCAACTACTGTACATGTATATCATTTGATCAAATCAAATGTTATTGGCCGCATACATATTTAGGAGATGTTATTGCGGGTGTAGCGAAATGCTTGTTCTTAACTCCAGGAGTGCAGTAATATCTAACAATACACAGAAATAAATAGCTGTCTGCATAGCCTACATTTCCAGTGAATACTATTTTTGATTCTCATTTGCAAGATGAAAAGTTGGTCATGTCCATTTAGGGCACAAAATGGAAATGATTGTTTCTTATTGGACAAGTCTCTCCCTGTTTGTCAGTTTTCTTCAGTCTGGTGCCCAATGAAATCAACCTGTGTGTGTGTGTGTGTGTGTGTGTGTGTGTGTGTGTGTGTGTGTGTGTGTGTGTGTGTGTGTGTGTGTGTGTGTGTGTGTACGCGCTGTGCAGGGAGCCGACCCCTCTGGAGGAGGGAGAGATACCGTGGTTGATGTACAACGAGGAGACGGGCAGCAGTAGTGACGAAGACCCAGATGGCATGAGTCACTTTGTCCACCCAGGCCTCTTCATCCTGGATGGGAACAACAACCTGGAGGATGACTCCAGCTTGAGCGAGGACCTGGACGCTGAGTGGAGGTGGGGAAAAATTTGGAGTTTTAACTCCAAATTGTGAGAGATAGATAGATTACTATTGTGATTTTGTGATAATTTTCTGGAGGTGTGTAGAATGTTTGACTAATTACTCCTGTAATGTACTTTGATGAGTTTGCAACGTGGTAGATGTATGCAGGGCCAGGAGGTTTCCTGACCAGGAATAACATTATCTGAAAAATATATATATTTTTGCTTCATCTTAGGTTGCTAGATGACTTTGGAGAGGGCTTTGGGATGGCCCAGGCTATCTCCTATGTGGATCCTCAGCTCCTCACATACATGGCTCTTGAAGAGCGTCTGGCCCAAGCTATGGAGGTGAGGCTAAAACCCTAGACTCTTACTATGACACGAGTCACTCTAATCAAGTCCACATGACACATAAGTGCAGACAGAAAGGTCTTAGGATCATATTTGTTCACCAGTCCATCTCTAAATGTTTTTGCTTCAAGTGTGCTTTTCAAGATTGTGCCATCCTATGTTGACACATTGAGCTCCTGCTCATCTGACCTGGAGTTTATGATGCTAAACTACCGCCCCCTCCCACTATATGCAGAGGGAATTCACGTGTGGTATCACAGCTGTGTACATATCGCCACAAGCAAACACCAAGGTGGCACTCGGCGAACTGTACAAGATCATTAACCAGCAAGACTTGGGTGACTTGAACCTAGCCCGCCTAAAGCAAATTTTCCCAAAATATTACCAACCTGTATCCTTCCCCACAAGAGGATCCGCTGTGCTTGACCATGTATACACAAACATCCGCGATGCGTACAAAGCCTTCCACCGCCCCACTTCGGCCAATCAAATCACGTCTCTCGGTTCCTACTCCCCGCCTACAAGCAGCAACTCGAGGGAGCCACCAACACAGATAATAGTGAGGTGCTGGACAGAGGAGGCAGACTCAATGCTGCAGGATTGTTTAGAGAATACTGAATGGAATATGTTCAAAGATTCGTCAACCCAGGACTCATCCATCAACATTGAGGAATACACATTGTCAGTCATAGGCTTTATTAGGAAGTGTGTTGATGATGTACCCACACTAACAATCCGGACATACTCAAACCAAAAACCCTGGTTGAACGGAGATATCCGTACAATGCTGAGAGCCTGTACTGCAGCATTCAATGTCAGCAGAACTAACTCCGACTTAGGAAGGCAAAAAGACAGACTCAATCTTGAGTTGATGTACGTCCAATCACTCACATCGCATGTGGCAAGGACTACAGACTATCAAAGACTACAAAGGTAAATCCAGCTGTGCGGTACCCACTGACACCTCCCTCCCCAATGCACTTAACACATTCTATATGCTTGCTTCGAGGCAGACGATACAGAGCCATCCAGGAAGATTCTCGCTGCTCTGGGTGACCAGGTGCTTCTACTCTCCAAGGCTGACGTGAGAAACTCAAGTGTGAAGAATCACAGCCGCCGGCTCAGGCATCTTTGGCTGCATCTTCTGAGTGTGTGCTGACCAGCTGGCGGGCATCTTTTCGGACATCTTCAACCTGTCCCTGGCCTAGGCTGTAGTGTCCACCTGCTTTAAGGAGACCATCGTCCCAGTGCCAAAGAAAAACACCCCGTCACCCTAAACTCTGTCATCATGAAGTGCTTCAAGAGGCTGGTCATGGCCCACATCAAAGCCAGCATGCCAGGCACACTGGACCCACTCCAATTTTCCTACTGCTCCCACAGATCCACGGAAGATGGCAGTAACACATTCTAGAGGAAAGGAACAACTACATGAGTGCTGTTTTATTGACAATAGTTCAGCATTCGACACTATTGTTCCCTCCAAGCTCGAACACCAAACTCGGAGCCCTGGGTCTCGACACTACACTTTGCAACTGGATCCTGGACTTCCTGATGGACAGACCACAGTCTGTGAGAATTGGCAACAACTCCTCCTCAGCCCTCTGCTGCACTCCGTTTACCTACGACTGCATGAACTTTGCCCCTCACCAACTCTATCACGTTTGCTGACGACACCACGGTTGTAGGCCTGATAACCAACCAATGAGTCAGCCTATAGGGAGTTGGTAAGTGAACTGGCATTGTGGAGTTATGAGAACAACCTCTCCCTCAACGTCAGCAAAACAAAATAATTTATTGTTGACTTAAGGAAACAGATGGAACATTTCCCAATCCACATCAATGGGGCTGTAGTAGAGAGATACAAGTTTTAAATCCCTCGGCGTCCACATCACAAGGACTTGTCATGGACCAACAACAGTGTCTCTACTTCCTAAGGCGGTCCTTTCCAAATACTACCGCTGCACCATCGAGAGCATCCTGACCGGTCGCATTATTGCTTGGTACAGGAATTGCTCCATCCACGACCGCAAGGCACTCCAGCGGAGGGTGAAGACTTCCTAATACATCACTGGGACCATGCTCCCACCCATCCAGGACATCTACTCGAAACAGTGGCTGAGGAAAGCACACAGCATCAAGGACCTCGCACACCCCAGCCATGAGCTTGTTCACTCCTTTACCGTCGGGCAGACTGTATCGGAGCATAAGGCCTGATACCAATGGGCTCAAAAACTGTTTCTATCTATAAGCCATGTGACTGCTGAACACATGAACTGGACTGACCACCTGCTCTGATTCTCCCCATCTTAGCACACATCACGACTGCTGCTACCAGACTTTATTATATTGCTCGTGTAAATATTGTACTATAAATTGTGCCTTCCTGTATAATACTTATGCTAGAATATATTGTCCAGAAGGAACCTGCAAGTGAGCATTTCGTTGGACGACGTATACCATGCATATCCCGTACATACTACTAATAACTTGTTGCTGTCTTAACAATGTTTACCTACCTACACTTTAATTACATTGTACGCATCCATGTAAATACATAGGGACGTTGGCACCTGATGTTGTTGTGGTTCACAGGCAGCTCTAGCCCACCTGGAGTCCCTGGCCATTGATGTGGAGCAGGCCCATCCTCCGGCTACAGAACAGATTATAGAGTGTCTGCCTCAGATCCCCATATTGGAGGACCCCACTGGTAAGTTCACATTGCTAGAAGACCACAGTTGTAGGACCAAACAGATTAGCCCTTCCCTCTGCTTCCTTTGAATTGGCTGTGTGCAATTTCCCATTTTAGCGTTGGCAACAAGAGACTCCGTCATTCTGGGTGTAAGAGGTGAAATACTGCTAAATGTGCAATACCTTCAAGGATTCCATCAATGTCATAATTCACAATGCTCTTTGAAAAAGATCAAGAAAACCCATATTTCCAGTGGTGGAAGGAGTAAGATTAGTTATTTTAATGTTGACATGTGCTAGCTAGTGTAAATGGCCTAGCTAATGCAGTGGTTAATACCAACATGGAGTGCCTTTTGTATCAGGATCAAAAGACATATAATTAGCGGGACTGTCCACTCTGTAAATCCCCACCCTCAGTCTTGCACTAATTCTTACTATTAGCCGGCTGGACCGGCTGGACCAATCCAGTCCAGACTGGCAATCCAGTCCAGACTGACACTGAAGGAAACCAGCTGCTAATATATAGACTCAGAGCACTGTGCTCATTAGTCTGCATGAAATGGATCATAAAGACATCTGCAGGCTGTTTGTCTCAACACATCGATGCATTCCATATGGAAATATTCTGCAGTTACTGATCCAATGTTGATTAAGGCCATGTGGTGTCACGATAAGAAATAACTCGCCGTGCGTAAAGCAATGCATTGTATGAACGATGGGCACATAATGTAAATGTGTCCGGTGTCTCGTCAAGTTTGACACGCCATGTGTCCCCGGGAATAAATTGTGGTAAGCAGGTGTCGAGATAGCCGCCATTTGTCATGCCGTGTCTGAGCGAGCGGTTCCATCTGTGTGCTTGTGGATCGAGTGAATGGAGCCTGATGGAATGTAAACGTGTCGGGCTGTGAATACAGAACAGAGTGGATGAGGCCGGGGCTGCAGAACATGTAGTGACAAATGGCCCAACGCCACTCTCGGACACTTATGATTAGTTCTTCTTGTGGGCCTCTCTTTATCCTTGTCATTCTCTCTCTCGCCTTTTTCCTTTCTCTTTCTAGGTCAGGAACATTGCTGTGCCATCTGCTGTGGTGAGTACGTCAAAGACGAGATTGCAACCCAGCTGCCGTGCCACCACATGTTCCACAAGATCTGTGTGACTCTCTGGCTCCAAAAGGTATGTGTGACTGACTGAGGGCCTCTGTGTGTGGATAATAACTTATTGTGAAGGCCATTCAGACTCTCCTTCCTAAAGCCTTTATGTACATGGCCTGTACTGCACATAATCATGTAATTTAAATGTGCTTTAAGTGATGAGGGTGGTTGCATCAGCCTATATTCAGTCTAGCTCCTGGTCTGTGTCAATGTATTTTGAGTGATGATATAGAAATGTTTATACTGACTGTTATGGTATCTTCTCTCTCTAGTCTGGGACTTGCCCTGTCTGTCGTCACATACTGTCGCCTGTTGTCATGGAGACCACTGCTAACACCTCGTTTGTGTCGGATCAGGACATCCCACCGTCCAATCACAGCGCAGCCGGAATGCGGTGAATCCACTGGTTACCAATCAACAGCCAGAAAAAAGGCCTGTAACGCTTCAATGAAAAATAATTCTTATTACTTTTTCTTTCATTGTCGCTCTCTGCAATGTAACTCTATGAATGAGATTGAATTAGTTCTGCACATGTAAACAAGTTCAAGATCTATGTCTGAGAGACAGTTCAGGCTTATTTTCTGAGAAAATATTATCTGTATAATGTCAAGTCTTTGTTACGAATGTATGTTTTAATGAAGGATATGAAATTAGGAAATTGCAATTTTTGTTTATCCTAGATTTTTGTTAAAGCATTTAAGATTTTACTTGCACATTTTTTTTAAATACAGATGAAAGCATTGCTTATGTCCCTCACATTGTACTAACTTCAAAATCATTTTGGTTCCCATGTTCAATAAAGGCTGTAGTGTGGGTAAGTCTTGAACTATCAAAACCAATAACTTCCTTATGAAGAGTTTGTATACATCCACTGTAGAAGCCATTCAGATAGTTGTTTCCACACCACCTTTATTTCGCACAATGTAAGCGGATCATCAAATATGTATTCTGAATAAGGATTTCAAAGATAATGGTGTATATTAATCAGAAATAACGTGATCTGTTGAATTCAAAGAGCCAAGAATGTTTATTTTATTTTATTGCAAGTACACAGTATAAACAATGACAGGACATGATTGTGAAAGCTAAATCTAACAAGGGGCATACAGGTGTGTAATAGCAAACACATTCAAGGACATTTTTCAATTACAACTACACCAGCTACAGTAATTCTTATTACATAATATGGGCTAACTATAACAATGTGATACTCATTCAAATCCAGTGCATTGTTCAATTGTTGCTTTAGATATGGTCTTTATTCATAGGGAAGCATGTTGGGCTAAACACAACAGTACTATTGTGTCTGTTTTTTTAACATACATGGCCAAAAGTGCAATCAAAATAAGGTCTGTTGTGGCAATAAATATCCCAGCTCTTTAAATTAGTCTGACACACATCAAATAACAATATGCTTTAGGAAAAGAGCTCAGTAATGCACAGTGCATTTGGAAAGTATTCAGACCCCTTAACCTTTCCCATGTTTGTTACGTTACAGCTTTTAAAATCCTCAATCTACACACAATACCCCATAATGACAAGGCAAAAACAGGTTTTTAGAAATATTTGCTAATTTATAAATTTTACATAAGTGTTCAGTACTTTGAAGCACCTTTAGGAGCGACTACAGCCTTGAGTGTCGCGACAAGCTTGGCACACCTGTATTTGGGGAGTATCTCCCATTTTTCTCAAGCTCTGTCAGGTTGGATGGGGAGCATTGCTGCGCAGCTATTTTCAGGAGAGATGTCTGATCAGGTTCAAGTCCGGGCTCTGGCTGGGCCACTCAAGGACATTCAGAGGCTTGTTCTGAAGCCACTCCTGCATTGTCTTGACTGTGTGCTTAGGGTCGTTGTTCTGTTGGAAGGTGAACCTTCGGCCCAGTCTGAGTTACTGAGCACTCTGGAGCAGGTTTTCATCAAGGATCGCTCCGTTCACCTTTCCCTCGATCCTGACTAGTCTCTCAGTCCCTGCCGGCTGAAAAATATCCCCACAGCATGATACTGCCACCACTATGCTTCACCGTAGGGATCGTGCCAGGTTTCCTCCAGACGTGACATTTGGCATTCAGACCAAAAGGTTCAATCTTGGTTTCATCAGACCAGAGACTCGTCTTTGTCATGGTCAAAGAATATTTTAGGTGCCTTTTGGCAAACTCCAAGCGGGCTGTCATGTGCTTTTTACTGAGGAGTGGCTTCCATCTGGCCACTACCATGAAGCCTTGACTTGTGGAGTGCTACAGAGATGGTTGTACTTCTGGAAGATTCTCCCATCTCCACAGAGGGACTCTGGAGCTCTATCAGAGTGACCATCGGGTTCTTGGTCACCTCCCTGACCAAGGCCCTTCTCTGATTGCTCAGTATGTCCGGGAGGCCAGCTCTAGGAAGAGTGTTGGTGGTTCCAAACTTCTCCCATTTAAGAATGGAGGCCACTGTGTTCTTGGGAACCTTTAATGCTGCAGATATGTTTTGGTACTCTTCCCCATATCTGTGCCTCAACACAGGATTGTCTCTGAGCTCTACGGACAACTCCATCGACTTCATGGCTTGGTTTTTGCTATGTCAACTGTGGGACCTTATATACGGTTGTGTGCCTTTCCAAGTCATGTCCAATCAATTGAATTGACCACAGGTGGACTCCAAGTTGTAGAGTAATCAAGGATCATCAATGGAAACAGGATGCACCTGAGCGCAATTTCAAGTCTCATAACAAAGGATCTGAAACCTGTTTTCGCTTTGTTAATGTGGGTTATTGTGTGTAGATTGAGATGTATTTAACCCATTATACAATAAGGCTGTAATGTAACAATGTCAAAAGTCAGGGGGTCTGAATACTTTGAAGCGACTGCACCTTGAAATGCTGTGAAGCTGGCCTTGGTGTACATACCAGAATGCTAATGTTAATGCAGCACAATACTTTCACATTGAATTGTGAAGCTTAAATACACTTTCACTCAAACAAATGAGTGACAAACAAAGCCAATTCCATTCAACACAAGTGTAATAATGGTCTGTATCATATATTGGCCAGTAATGTAGAGCAGATTTTTCAACTACTCTTGGGGAAATCTAGACTTGGTCACTTTGCATGAGAAGAATACAAATATATACATTTTTAAACCATGGAACAAATTCTATAAAAAGAAAATACTGGCAAATATTTTAATACACTAACAGGAGACAAATTAATATAAAATACTCATGATACTATAAGTGTCTCAAATAAATAAGAGTTACTGAAAAAAGTGTATGCCTTTCAAACGTGTTAAACAGAAATATCTTGTGCTCATCAACCAGTAGTTAAGATGTAAGCTCCCTTTGCCTATTCATTCTACACCTTTCTCTTGCTAGGTTGTCTGGAATGCAAAACATTAACTATCAGGAGGTCATTTGACTGGAGAAATTAAGAAAAAACTGTTACTCCTGTCAACGAACCAAAGTCTGTCTCAAATGACACCCTATTCGGCATATTAGTGCACTATATAGGGTGTAATTTGTGACACAGTAAGATGAGGATACAGGATAGATGAGCAGGAGACATTGTATAATAGATAGGAAAGAGGATTTTTCCAAAAATCTTTTATACATATACTAAAAATGTACAAACAATCCATGCAGATTCAGAAGCATAAACAGACAATGTTTTCTTTATCGAATACACACAAAACGTGACCTACATTTGCATAAAATAAAAGTTATAGCATCTACAAGTATTTACAAAATACAGGTGGAATGTTTTTTGAAAGACAAGAGTTCCATCATTCTAATAGGAGTGAAACTGATGGATGGATGTGACGTGTTACTTCACAGAAGATGCTTTTGAAGACACGCTTGGGCTGTCAGCACAAATGGCAAGGAGCTTGGTTGACATAGAAACAACATGGCACCCTCAGAGAAATTACATCATACAGGAGTGGCTGGAATAGCGAATATACTATATTAGGGGACGGAGAATTACCTCGCCAGGAAAACAAGACCATAGGTATAGACTAGGCCCCAGAGTTCTCCCTTGGTCATGTCGCATGGTTAGATACAACTCCTGGCCCTAAGTATACTTAATGAAAACAAGTTGACTGTTCATTGCTATCACTGTTCAATTGTCTATCAACAATTTAGAACAGTAGTTTTATTTAAAAAAATTGAAGTAAAAAATACCACAAATGAATGCATGAAAAATGGAGCTCCTTAAAACTCTCGTAGCTATGTAAAAGCGGACTGTTTTTGACAGAAAATGCTAAATTCACATTTCAAGTCAGATAGTACAGTTATCGTTATGGTACATTCTAATTGTCAAATTATGAGTATTGAGCTTGCAACAGACTAAAATGTAGAAAATAATCAGCATTCTGGAGGGTCTGAAACATTTAAGATTTATAAGTAAAATTATATTAATTCTAAATAAATTGCCTTACTGCAATATTTCTGCATCACAAAGCCCAAACAATTATAAGAAAGGGGTGTCACAAATTGCACTTATCCTTGTATGTTAAACTCAAAGGTTTTCTACATTAAATAGTGGGCATGAAGAGAATACTTTAGGAAATCTTTGGACAGAAATGATTCACATCAAATCAAACTGTCACATCACAATGAGACTTTAGAGGAAGAAGAAAATAGTTCTTGCTGAATGTGGAAAAGTCAAGCTCGGGACAAAAACAGGACACTATACCCTTAGGTATAAACTGTTACGTCCTTGGGTAGGAACTGGTTCTGAAACTTATCTGTCTACGGAGTGCATCTAGACAGTCTCTTTTAGATGTTGCACGGCTATACGGAGCACCAGACTCCTTGGCATTTTCAAGTCATATTACTCATCTAACCTTAACAGGACCAAACTCAGGGCCCTAAAAAAACCTAGAAATTGTGACATTTCTCATTATCGTGGCTATGCCCGAGTGATGACCAATAGCAAAACGACAGAAGTCATATGTGCAATGGAGCATGATGAATTATACACATGTTTGTGTGGTTATGTCTCAAAACACCTTTAGTTGCAGAGGTTCAGTAAGAGAAAGGAATAGAAATAAAAGAACACCAGGTTTAAAAAATAATAATACTGTCATATTTTGACAATGATCCAAGCTAAGCAGAGATCTCTCTCCTTGATAATGGCTCAAAACAGTTGCCTAGGCAAATAACACAGTGATTTTGTGACAAAGTATACACAGTGAGTACAATCACGACAAGTAGCATCAAGGCTGTAACGTTCTGTGGTGTTTCTCTCAGGTTGTAAGGGGGTCATGACCTGGTCCACCTTCCCCTACCAGGTTGCTATTTCTTCTTGATCGAGGCCAGTTCTTTCTGAAGGTCGGCAAACTTTGGCCGATTTTCAGGTTTGTACTCCCAGCACTTCTGCATGACTTTGTAAATCTCCTCAGGGCACTTTGTTGGACAGGACATTCTGTAATCTAAGATGGGGGGGAAAGACAGACAGAGGGAAAATTACATTTAATTTCCTAGGATGGATCGAGGCAGTATAATCAGGGGTATAAGTTTAGAGAGAAAAAATGACCATCCAACGCAGTTCTCTTCATGACTTCTTGTAGTTCAAGTAATTGTCTCTATAGGTCCAACTCCAATGCAAAATAACAGACAGACAGCTCCCTTAAAGTAATCCTTTGAGTTCTCTCATCCAGACGAACAGTTCTTGTGCTGACGTTACTTCCAGAGGCAGTTTGGAACTCGGTAGTGAGTGTTGCAACCGAGGACAGACCATTTTTACACGCTAGGTGATCCCGTTCTGTTTCCACTTCACAATAACAGCACTTACAGTTGACCAGGGCAGAAATTTGACAAACTGACTTGTAAAGGTGAGCTCCTCAGTAAGGCCATTCTACTGTCAACGTTTGTCTATGGAGATTGCATGGCTGTGTGCTCAATTTGATAAACCTGTCAGCAACGTGTGTGGCTGAAATAGCATAATCCACACATTTTGGCTGTGTAGCGTTGTGCCGTCTTATATCATTAGCAAGACCCTCACAACAGGAATAATCGTAAGGTACAATCTGTTGATGATCTGAGGGAGGGTTCACTTATGAATTATCTTGTCAAGAGGTAAAAAATAATACTGGAGAACAGACACCTCTGTCTACTGGCCTGACAATAAGCAACAGAGGAGTTGACTAAAGCAAAAACAGATCCGGCTAATAGAGATATTCTGGCAAATTAGGGAGATCAACACAACACTGAATCCTTGGAGGGATGTCTTCTTACCTTTCTCCACTTGCTCTCTGGCCTGCTGGTTGGTCATCCCTGGGTAAGGACACACTCCTAGACTAAACGTTTCCCATAGGAGGATGCCAAAACTCCACACATCACTCTCCGAGCTGTATCTCCCTGGAACAAGGACCAAACACAACCCCACTGTCTCAGCCATCAAGTATTGAAGAAGAAATGCTGCGTCATCAAGAATAATTTATCAAACTATGGTACTTCCTGCACAGCTACAAATCATATACTCCCAAAAGAACATCATTATTGAGTTATTTCTACAATAGGTACCCTTTGAGGGGTAAGGCTGTTAACCTATAAATCTATTTAAAGAAATGGGTGAAAAAGAAAGGCCCTCCAGTTTACCATAATTCAAAGCCTCTGGAGCCGTCCACTTGATGGGGATCTGTTTGAGGCCAGACGACGAGTAGATCCCATCGTCCTCTTGTCTTGACATCCCAAAGTCGCTGATCTTCAGCAGGTTGCTCTCTCCCACCAGACAATTCCTAGCCGCCAGATCCCTAAAGGGAGAGGAATTTATTTATTTAACCTTTATTTAACTAGGCAAGTCAGTTAAGAACTAATTCTTATTTTCAATGACGGCCTAGGAACAGGGGCAGGGGCAGAACGACAGTTTGTACCTTGTCAGCTCGGGGGTTTGAACTTGCAACCTTCCGGTTACTAGTCCAACACTCGAACCACTAGGCTACCCTGCTGCCCCAATAATAATATAATTTCACTTAGTCTCCCTCCATCCTCATCCAACAAATGTTTACTTGTGAATGCGCCAAATACAAATGTGTAGACCTCACAGTGAAATGCTTACTTACATGCCTTTAACCAACAACGCAGTTTTAAGAAAAATAAGTGTTAAGTAAAAAATACAAGTTACAAATAATTCAAGAGCAGCAGTAAAATAACAATAGCGAGGCTATATACAGGGGGTACCGGTAGGGAGTCAATGTGCGGGGGCACCGGTTAGTCCAGGTAATTGAGGTGATATGTAGATGTAGGTAGAGTTAAATTTAGTGGTAGAGAGAGAGACTGTTTATGACAGATGCTAGCCATATTGGCCGACAGGAATACTCATCATGGACATTAACATTTTTATATTAACAATATGCCATGAAATAAATTACTGAAATAGTAGGCAATCAGGACACCTAAAACCAACCAGATTTGTAACAGATGGGGAGCTCCACTACCACTGTCCATGTTAAGGTCACCATACTGCCTGTAAACTGATCATGTGAACATTTCTACTTTGCAGAGAGAAAAGTCATCCACCAGATTTGGTTGGCCCTGCTGCAGGTGGCTGGGATGACCCGGTACAATGTGTGTGTGTGTACACTACGGGGTTGTGTGTGAAAATGTGTATGCCCCGTATATGCGTGGGTGCGACATCCATGCGTACACACTCGCAGGAAAGATTGCGCCCTGCATCCCTCCCATTTCAATTTCATAGCCCTCATCTGCAGCCCCTCTGTGAGAAGAGGCCTACAGCTACGCCTGTATTTTTCAAAGCGCTTCTCCTGTCATTTCTGCTGACTGCCGGCACCGAGCCACAGAGTTGGGCTAAATTAGGCTGTCACTCAGGGAGACTGGCCCCGGTGAGATAAGTAAGAGCAATGCACCGGAGATGATTTGATAGCCCCGCTGTGCTGAGATAAATGTAAGACTGATTGCAGCAGCAGCTGTAGCACCTCTCTCTCTCTTCTTGCAACTGTCTGGATTGCTGGAGAAACTAGTTTTGACCTGAAAACACAATCTCAAATTGGCCAGGATAGAGCGATATGGCTCAGGGCTTGGTGTGTTACCATCAAAGGTGACAGTATTGTAAACTGCATTAAGCAGAGAGAGAGATACATGTTGTTCTCTCACACATCTTACTTTAGGGGGACTCCTGGCATTACAGAGGGGAAGACATTTCATGGGGTTTAAATTCAGTTAGATTTGTAAATCAAATCTAATTTTATTTGTCACATGCACCGGATACAATAGACCTTACTGGGAAATGCTTACTTACAAGTCCCTAACCAACAATGCACTTAAGAAAAAAAAACAATGATTTACTAAAATAAACTGAATAATAAAAAATAAAATAATATATATATATATATATATTAAAGAGCAACAAAAAAATAACAGTAGCGAGGCTATATACAGGGGGTACCGGTACAGAGTCAATGTGCGGGGGCAGTCAAGGGAATTGAGGTAATATGTACATGTAGGTAGAGGTAAAGTGACAAAATGCATAGATAATAAACAGAGTAGCAGCAGCATAAAATGGGGGTGGGGGGACAATGCAAATTGTCCAGGTAGCCATTTGATTAGATGTTTAAGAGTCTTATGGCTTGGTGGTAGAAGCTGTTAAGAAGCCTTTTGGACCGAGACTCCGGTACCGCTTGCCGTGCGGTAGCAGAGAGAACAGTCTGACTAGGGTGGCTGGAGTTTTTTACAATTATTAGGGCCTTCCTCTGACACTGCCTGGTATAAAGGTCCTGGATGGCAGGAAGCTTGGCCCCAGTGATGTACTGGGCCGAAGTCACTACCCTCTGTAGTGCCTTGCGGTCGGAGGCCGAGCAGTTGCCATACCAGGAAGTGATGCAACCATGCTCTCGATGGTGCAGCTGTAGAACCTTTTGTGGATCTGAGGACCCATGCCAAATCTTTTCAGTCTCCTGAGGGGGAAGCTCGCATCCGCTACAAGACCATGGTGCTTGCCTACGGAGCTGTGAGGGGAACGGCACCTCAGTACCTCCAGGCTCTGATCAGGCCCTACACCCAAACAAGGGCACTGCGTTCATCCACCTCTGGCCTGCTCGCCTCCCTACCACTGAGGAAGTACAGCTCCCGCTCAGCCCAGTCAAAACTGTTCGCTGCTCTGGCCCCCCAATGGTGGAACAAACTCCCTCACGACGCCAGGACAGCGGAGTCAATCACCACCTTCCAGAGACACCTGAAACCCCACCTCTTTAAGGAATACCTAGGATAGGATAAGTAATCCCTCTCACCCCCCCCCTTTAAGATTTAGATGCACTATTGTAAAATGACTGTTCCACTGGATGTCATAAGGTGAATGCACCAATTTGTAAGTCGCTCTGGATAAGAGCGTCTGCTAAATGACTTAAATGTAAATGTAATGTAATGGGAATAGGAGTTGTCGTGCCCTCTTCACAACTGTCTTGGTATGTTTGGACCATTCTAGTTTGTTGGTGATGTGGACACCAAGGAACTTGAAGTTCTCAACCTGCTCCACTACAGCCCTGTTGATGAGAATGGGGGCGTGCTCGGTCCTCCTTTTCCTGTAGTTCACAATCATCTCCTTGGTCTTGATCACGTTGAGGGAGCAGTTGTTATCCTGGCACCAGACTGCCAGGTCTCCCTTCAGGCCGTCTCATCTTTGTCGGTGATCAGGCCTACTGTTGTGTCATCAGTAAACTTAAATGATGGTGTTGGAGTCGTGCTTGGCCATGCAGTCATGGGTAAACAGGAGAGGACTGAGCACGCACCCCTAAGGGGCCCCCGTGTTGAGGATCAGCATGGCAGATGTGTTGTTACCTACCCTTACCACCTGGGGGCGGCCCGTCAGGAAGTCCAGGATCCAGTTGCAGAGGGAGGTATTTAGTCCCAGGGTCCTTAGCTTAGTGATGAGCTTTAAGGGCACTATGGTGTTGAAAGCTGAGCTGTATTTAATGAATAGCATTCTCACGTAGGTGTTCCTTTTGTCCAGGTGGGAAAGGGCAGTGTGGAGTGCAATAGAGATTGTATCATCTGTGGATCTGTTGGGGCGGTATGCAAATTGGAGTGGGTCTAGGGTTTCTGGGATAATGGTGTTGACGTGAGCCATGGGGGGACACTCTTGACCCAAACTGCTACAGACCTATATCTATCCTACCCTGCCTTTCTAAGGTCTTTGAAAGCCAAGTCAACAAACAGATTACCGACCATTTCGAATCTCACCGTAACCTCTCTGCTATGCAATCTGGTTTCAGAGCTGGTCATGGGTGCACCTCAGCCACACTCCAGGTCCTAAACGATATCTTAACCGCCATCGATAAGAAACATTACTGTGCAGCCGTATTCATTGATCTGGCCAAGGCTTTCGACTCAGCCTTGGTTTCTCAAATGATTGCCTCGTCTGGTTCACCAACTACTTCTCTGGTAGAGTTCAGTGTGTCAAATCGGAGGGTCTGTTGTCCGGACCTCTGGCAGTCTCTATGGGGGTGCCACAGGGTTCAATTCTTGGACCGACTCTTCTCTGTATACATAAATGATGTCGCTCTTGCTGCTGAGGAGTCTCTGCTCTACCTCTACGCAGACGACACCATTCTGTATACTTCTGGCCCTTCTTTGGACACTGTGTTAACAACCTTCCAGGCAAGCTTCAATGCCATACAACTCTCCTTCCGTGGCCCCTGTCCAACATCACTACTCTGGACGGTTCTGACTTAGAATACGTGAACAACTACAAATACCTAGGTGTCTGGTTAGACTGTAAACTCTCCTTCCAGACCCACATCAAACATCTCCAATCCAAAGTTAAATCTAGAATTGACTTCCTATTTCGCAAAAAGCATCCTTCACTCATGCTGCCAAACATACCCTTGTAAAACTGACCATCCTACCAATCCTCGACTTCGGTGATGTCATTTACAAAATAGCCTCCAATACCCTACTCAACAAATTGGATGCAGTCTATCACAGTGCCATCAGTTTTGTCACCAAAGCCCCATATACTATCCACCATTGCGACCTGTATGATCTCGTTGGTTGGCCCTCGCTTCATACTCTCGTCACCAAACCCACTGGCTCCAGGTCATCTACAAGACCCTGCAAGGTAAAGTCCCCCCTTATCTCAGCTCGCTGGTCACCATAGCATCACCCATCTGTAGCACGTGCTCCAGCAGGTATATCTCTCTGGTCACCCCCAAAACCAATTCTTCCTTTGGCCGCCTCTCCTTCCAGTTCTCTGCAGCCAATGACTGGAACGAACTACAAAAATCTCTGAAACGGGAAACACTTAGCTTTAAGCACCAGCTGTCAGAGCAGCTCACAGATTGCTGCACCTGTACATAGCCCATCTATAATTTAGCCCTAACAACTACCTCTTTGCACGCCCAATTTTTCAGTTTTTGATTTGTTAAAAAGTTTGAAATATCCAATAAATGTTGTTCCACTTCATGATTGTGTCCCACTTGTTGTTGATTCTTCACAAAAAAATACAGTTTTATATCTTTATGTTTGAAGCCTGAAATGTGGCAAAAGGTTGCAAAGTTCAAGGGGGCCGAATACTTTCGCAAGGCACTGTACATGCCTTGCAAATACACCCAAGAAGTCTCTTCCTCTCTGGTTTAATTTGAATTACACAACTTCCCCAGGCCTTTATAGCCTATTGGCTATAACAAGAAAATAATGTTTTGTGATAACTGAACTGTGATTTTAATTAAGTGAAAAAACAACATTGTTTTCGGTTAGGGATTTTTCTTAACACTAAGGATCCCATCTTTGTTTAAACGTTTTAGCATTCACACCCCTATTTATTCAAAAAACTTCCAAAAACTCAATTTAATTTCCCCATAGGCTTTGACCAACGAGCCATGGTTGAGTTAGGGCCTACAAAAAGATGCCATTACTATTTCTCTCTATAAGCGAAGCATGAATATGTTAGCTAGCTACATGAGGACAGAAAACATGTAATGTAACATCTAATTAGAGTCCCCTGGAAACACTTTGGTTCCTTCCCTCTCAATAATTAATCTCTGGTTTATTAATTCGTTCTCATGTCAAACAACGTATTCAAGGTGCTGCCCACTATATTCCAACTAGAAAACTAACTACGCCTAGATTTTTGCCCATTTCATGCAGACCTGCGTGGCAATGTGTGAAAATTATAACAAAATTTGGATTTTGATAAACACTGAAAATGATTTTTGTTTAAAGTTGGATTGAACTGTATGTGGAGAATGAAGAAAGCCCCATTGAAATCACTTACAATTGCTGTGTTGCCACCCTAGGGTTATAAACTACTCCAAGTATATTTAGAACTTTTAATATTCAAAAATATAAAATACCATCACAAATTTGAACAAATGTTGTGATATGATATTTTGGCTATGTCGCCTATCCCTAGTTGGAATACTCTATGGAGAATAATAAACATACAATATTCCAGATTGATGTTGACAACGCTAAAACAGGCGAAGATCTCCATACCTGTGGATACAGTTTTTGAGCTCAAGGTAAGCCATTCCTGCAGCAGCATCTAAAGAAAACTTCACCAGCTGTTTGGTCTTCAGGTCTTCCTTCTTCTTCCGTAGAAACGACAAGAAGTCCCCTCCTTCAAATAGGATACAAAATGTATATTCACATTTGTAACTGTGTTGTAAACACAATTTACTTTGGAAATTGCACACTAATATCGAGTCCTAAAAAGTTATGCTACAGGACTTACCTGACACTAGCTCCATCACAATGTAAATAGGCTGTCGTTGTGTGCAAACGCCTATCAACTTCACAATGTTTGCGTGGTCATATTGCTTGAGGATCCTGAAGAAACAAGAAAGTACCAGTATGACAGTATGAGATAATTACATAACTGTCAAATCTCTAAACACTAGATTAAAAGCGTGTGAAGTAAAATAATGTTTGATTTTATTTTTATTTATTTGTTATTTTACCAGGTAAATTGACAGAACACGTTCTCATTTACAGCAACAACCTGGGGAATAGTTGCAGGGGAGAGGGGGCGAATGAGCCAATTGTAAACTGGGGATTATTAGGTGACCGTGATGGTTTGAGGGCCAGATTGGGAATTTAGCCAGGACACTGGGGTGAACACCCCTACTCTTACGATAAGTGCCATGGAATCTTTAATGACCTCAGAGAGTCAGGAAACCTGTTTAACGTCCCATCTGAAAGACAGCACCCTACACAGGGTAGTGTGTCCCCAATCACTGCCCTGGGGCATTGGGATATTTTTTTTTAGACCAGAGGACACCACTTCCAGCAGCATCTGGTCTCCCAACCAGGGACTGACCAGGACCAACCCTGCTTAGCTTCAGAAGCAAGCCAGCAGTGGTATGCAGGCTGGTGTGCTGTTGAGATGAGTGATAATGTAGACCGCATAATCTACCAAGGGAATTCTCTTCGATTATAATCACAGCCGTATATATTGACCCCCAAGCAGACACATCGATGGCTCTGAACTAACTTTATTTGACTCTTTGCAAACTGGAATCCATATATCCGGAGGCTGCATTCATTGTAGCTGGGGATTTTAACAAGGCTAATCTGAAAACAAGACTTCCTAAATTTTATCAGCATATCGATTGCTCAACCAGGGCTGGAAAAACCTTGGATCATTGCTATTCCAACTTCCGCGATGCATATAAGGCCCTGCCCGGCCCTCCTTTCGGAAAAGCTGACCACGACTCCATTTTGTTGATCCCTGCCTACAGACAGAAACTAAAACAAGAAGCTCCCGCGCTGAGGTCTGTTCAACGCTGGTCCGACCAATCTGATTCCACACTCCAAGACTGCTTCCATCACTTGGACTGGGATATGTTCCGTATTGCGTCAGACGACAACATTGACGAATACGCTGATTCGGTGTGCGAGTTCATTAGAACGTGTGTTGAAGATGTCGTTCCCATAGCAACGATTAAAACATTCCCAAACCAGAAACCGTGGATTGATGGCAGCATTCGCGTGAAACTGAAAGCGCGAACCACTGGTTTTAATCAAGGCAAGGTGACTGGAAACTTGACCGAATACAAAGAGAGTAACTATTCCCTCCGCAAGGCAATCAAACAAGCTAAGCATCAGTATAGAGACAAAGTAGAATCTCAATTCAACGGCTCAGACACAAGAGGTATGTGGCAGGGTCTACAGTCAATCACGGATTACACAAAAGAAAACCAGCACCGTCACGGACCAGGATGTCTTGCTCCCAGGCAGACTAAATAACTTTTTTCTCCGCTTTGAGGACAATACAGTGCCACTGACACGGCCCGCAACTAAAACATGCACTCTCCTTCACTGCAGCCGACGTGAGGAAAACATTTAAACGTGTCAACCCTCGCAAGGCTGCAGGCCCAGACGGCATCCCCAGCCGCGCCCTCAGAGCATGCGCATACCAGCTGGCTGGTGTGTTTACGGACATATTCAATCAATCCCTATCCCAGTCTGTTGTTCCCACATGCTTCAAGAGGGCCACTATTGTTCCTGTTCTCAAGAAAGCTAAGGTAACTGAGCTAAACGACTACCGCCCCGTAGCACTCACTTCTGTCATCATGAAGTGCTTTGAGAGACTAGTCAAGGACCATATCACCTCCACCCTACCTGACACCCTAGACCCACTCCAATTTGCTTACCGCCCAAATAGGTCCACAGACGATGCAATCTCAACCACACTGCACACTGCCCTAACCCATCTGGACAAGAGGAATACCTATGCGAGAATGATGTTCATCGACTACAGCTCGGCATTTAACACCATAGTGCCCTCCAAGCTCGTCATCAAGCTCGAGACCCTGGGTCTCGATCCCGCCCTGTGCCACTGGACTTCCTGACGGGCCGCCCCCAGGTGGTGAGGGTAGGCAACAACATCTCCACCCCGCTGATCCTCAACACTGGGGCCCCACAAGGGTGTGTTCTGAGCCCTCTCCTGTACTCCCTGTTCACCCACGACTGCGTGGCCACGCACGCCTCCAACTCAATCATCAAGTTTGCGGACGACACAACAGTGGTAGGCTTGATTACCAACAACGACGAGACGGCCTACAGGGAGGAGGTGAGGGCCCTCGGAGTGTGGTGTCAGGAAAATAACCTCACACTCAACGTCAACAAAACTAAGGAGATGATTGTGGACTTCAGGAAACAGCATGAGGGAACCCCCCCTATCCACATCGATGAAACCGTAGTGGAGAGGGTAGTAAGTTTTAAGTTCCTCGGCGTACACATCACAGACAAACTGAATTGGTCCACCCACACAGACAGCATCGTGAAGAAGGCGCAGCAGCGCCTCTTCAACCTCAGGAGGCGCAGCAGCGCCTCTTCAACCTCAGGAGGCTGAAGAAATTCGGCTTGTCATCAAAAGCACTCGCAAACTTCTACAGATGCACAATCGAGAGCATCCTGTCGGGCTGTATCACCGCCTGGTACGGCAACTGCTCCGCCCACAACCGTAAGGCTCTCCAGAGGGTAGTGAGGTCTGCACAATGCATCACCGGGGGCAAACTACCTGCTCTCTAGGACACCTACACCACCCGATGTCACAGGAAGGCCATAAAGATCATCAAGGACAGCAACCACCCGAGCCACTGCCTGTTCACCCCGCTATCATCCAGAAGGCGAGGTCAGTACAGGTGCATCAAAGCTGGGACCGAGAGACTGAAAAACAGCTTCTATCTCAAGGCCATCAGACTGTTAAACAGCCACCACTAACATTGAGTGGCTGCTGCCAACACACTGACTCAACTCCAGCCAACTCCAGGTGTAAAATATATCACTAGCCACTTTAAACAATGCTACCTCATATAATGTTTACATACCCTACATTATTCATCTCATATGTATATGTATATACTGCACTCAATACCATCTACTGTATCTTGCCTATGCCGCTCTGTACCATCACTCATTCATATATCTTTATGTACATATTCTTTATCACCTTACACTTGTGTCTATAAGGTAGTAGTTTTGGAATTGTTAGCTAGATTACTTGTTGGTTATTACTGCATTGTCGGAACAAGAAGCACAAGCATTTCGCTACACTCGCACTAACATCTGCTAACCATGTGTATATGACAAATAAAATTGGATTTGATTTGATTTGAACAGACGTTTCAAGGTACTCGATGGGACCTGCAATTAATTGACAGCAGACATTTTCATCTTCTGATCGGAACTGGGACATGTGAACCGCTCACCTGGCATGATATGAACTAGGACATTCGGCGCATGTGACAAATAAAAATGAGATTTTGTCGTCTAACCTGGCTTCTGATAGGAACTTAATCTTCAGCTCCTGTGGAAGATCCTCTTTACATGTTTTGACTGCCACAGGAGTCTTGTCCCGCAATGTTCCTTTGAATACCTCACCAAAGTTGCCCTAAGAACAAAGAAAAACAGAGATACAGGAACAGAAGTTGGTTTAATCAAACATATATTGACATCAATGATGATGAATGTCAAAACTAATCCAAGATAATATCTGTCCTACAGATGTGGTGAAAATGAAAAGGATATCTAAAATCACTCACTTTGCCAAGAAGCTCTCCAAGAGTAACATCCTCATGGTTGAGTATCCATTTTTTATCCTACAAAAGATAGAACAAAACATAGGCAATTGTAAACACAAGACACAGAATATGCACAAACAGTACAATGAAAACCATACAAAAGCTACTGTGTAACATTGGAGCACCGACCGACTACTTTATATTCAGAATTACTATAATCCGAGGCACAATTACAAACAAAAAAAAATCAACCACAAAAAACCCGGATACCTCAAAAACATCAGAGAAGTCTTTCCATCTTTGGCCCAGTTCAACACAACATTCCAGTGTCTCATCCAATAACACAATGATCAAATCCAAATCGCATTCTTCCAAGAGTGAGGTGGTGCCTAATGGTCAAATTTCACCGCTTTGCCATGAAGTACTTGAAGAAAGACCATTTAAAAACACTTATTATTCCCAGGCTTCAGCAGATCCATTACAGTAGTAATGACAACAACCATTAGCCCCGTGTTGGTGATGGCTGAGGCAATTAAAACACCATTATGTTCATCACCAGCGCGCTAGCTGAGGAGGACTCGAGGTCTTCTCTATGATTAAACCTGGCTATTGACAGTGTTGGCCTATTTTTGCAACACAGAGCGGATATTAAAAAGACATTTGCACTATTATACATGAGAAATGTGTCCTGAAAAACACCATACAGGTCTGGAAACCAAGCGTTAATACTGTCAATTAGGCCAGGGACCTCACGATACGATATTATCAAGATACTTAGGTGCCGATACGATATGTATTGCGATTCTCACGATTCTATATGTATTGCGATACAATACTGTGATTTCATTGCGATTCGACGTACCAATCACATCACTCACCATATGTCTGCTGCTGAGGGATGAGAGCCGTGAGAAAACAAGTTTTGATCAGTAATGGGAAAAAAAGTGTTGAAAGCAAATTGGATCCTTATTTAAAAAGAATATGGAGAACATACTGGAGTTCTGGTGCAGGTACAGCCAACTAGCGCAAAAATTATATTGCGATATTGTCAAAACGATACAGGTTGTCAAAAATAATAACCTGATATTTTACTGTACATATTTTTCCCCCTCACTACCATCGTCAATGGGTAAAATAGCAAGGTGTCTTCTGGAGCACAGTATGATCACTGTCATTCCAAAGAGAACATCCTGGTATTGTAACTGGTATTATAACTGGTATTGTAACTGTCTGAGAAGCTCTATTCTAATACTTTTGAGATTTTTTTAAATGTTTGATTAAAAAAAGAGTGTAGTTAGAACTTCCAACAAAAAGTTGTTCAACTGTGATCACAGCACTTTACTGATTCAAACTAAAATATTTAGTTGATGTCAAAAGGGCTTATTCATGGCCATCTATTAGCCTCCTGCCACAAACACCACAAGACAATGTACAACCTAAGCATATTGATGAGTTTCACAGTGTGATTAAAGGCCTCCATGACAGCTTGATGGCTTTAGCAATAATTACATTCCCACCCCTGTTGTGAGACCACTCATTGACTTTAGATCTGAATCACAGGGTGTATGAACAAAGATAGGAGAGGAAATATTTTACCTTGATGACTGGGTTTAAAAGCACCACCCCAGACTTCTTGGTAATAACTTGCTTTGAAGTGTAATGGTGTTCAATTAACTGAGGAATGGTTGGGAAGCCAGTGCCTTCAAAACGATACTGGTTCTGTGGACAAAGAGTAGGCAGAGAGCATGGGATTGATTCATTACAAAGTTGAGTTGGAAGCTTTTCGAATCATCATCTTGTGTGTTACGGAAACAACTTTACAAGCAATTACGATTAGCCGTCATCTGAACAAATTAAATTTAAAACGCATCAACCATAGAATTTATGAATTTTGTCTTGCTGCTTTTTGTTCTATGTTGCTCTGTCTGTATGCTACAACTTGCTTGTCCTATGTTGCTCTGTCTGTATGCTATGTCTTGCTTGTCCTATGTTGCTCTGTCTGTATGCTACGTCTTGCTTGTCCTATGTTGCTCTGTCTGTATGCTACGTCTTGCTTGTCCTATGTTGCTCTGTCTGTATGCTACAACTTGCTTGTCCTATGTTGCTATTATCTATATTGTAATTGTTTTTAATAAGCCTGCCCAGGGACTGTGGTTGAAAATTAGCCGGCTGGCTAAAACCGGCACTTTTACTGAAACATTGATTAATGTGCACTGTCCCTGTAAAAACAAAATAAACTCAACTCAACCTCAATTCCTTGCCAATTAATTTCCGTTTCCACCAAGGTGCGTCTTAGTAACAGACACAAAGCAACCATTGGCTGACGCACATCACATCAAATATACCTGACTACACCTTTATATTTTGTCTCGTTTACTGCTGAAACCTAGTGGCTCTGCAGTGAGACAAACACCTAGCCTGGTCTCAGATCAGTTTGTGCCATCATGTCAATTCCTTGTCATGCCAAACATGACTCAAAAAGATATTGGACCAGGCTAAGGAACGCCTTTAGTTTATTCAGAACTGAACAAGTAGAACTCACGTCTGCAAACTGGATGATGAAGTGTCTCCGCTGTCCCTCTGAGAAGACAGACAGGACGTACTCGCCAGGCTTGCCGTGGCTCTCCCGGACCAGGAAGTCTCCCTGCTCTTTGAGCAGCTCCTGGGCCTCGGTCCTGGGGATGGCCCCATGGTACCACTCCTGGTCCCCCAGGGGCTTCTCACTAGTTGGGATCACGTCGAAAAACTGCTGGATACGCACAATGGAATGATATGACATGATGATATATAATGATATGATGATGATTTGAAAATGAAAGTTAGGGATCAATAATCAATTCCTGTTCAATTACTAGTCAAGAGAGCTTTAAGATCTGTCACTCCACTCAGATCAAAGGTATAATTTGGATGATACACAAGAATATTTAGAAGATAAATACACAACGCAGAGGATGAGAGTACTAGAATGAATGGTCAATAGGGAATTGTCAATGTAAATAGGAGTTGGGTTTCAGTTCAACAGCTGTTTAGAATCTGTGGAATGTCACTCCTGAACTCAGAGCTACGTGTACCACGTTGTCATTGGTCTGTACATTGAGTTGGGAGCAGGATACTGGTTATTTGGCCATTGGCCCAGTGGTACTGCAAGGACTTCTGATTAGTAAACCCCAGACTAGGGTGGGGGGTTATAAATGGCATCCTGTTCCTTTGTTCTGTGGAGAAATGCTGAGGACAGAGAAGACTGAACATCTACCTACCAGCATAACATCTTAATTTGTCCTTCTCAAATAAACCCATTTTTCTCCCCTGATTTGTTTTGGGGTCTGTGTTAATGAAGAACATCAATTGCTAACACACAGGTTAGTTTCCACACTCACTACACAAGAACACAAAACTTAATTTATTTTTAACTGACTTCAGAACTTACCGATGATGAGCCAAGGACTGATTTGGGAGAGCGGAGGATGCCGGCTAAGGAATGACGTAAGGTGTCAAACTTTGATGTCCTGTCTTTGCCTTTGTCCTGAAAATACAGACATATGGTTGAAAATCTGTTGAGAATAAACAGTTGAGCAAGCCGAATACAGTATACTATAGTGTATAGAGGTTTATAGCTATGACAATGTGCTTACACTGCCCTCCTCTGCTCATCCAACTCTCTGCAGAGAGAGCTAGAGTTGAAAGGAGGCTCAACAGCACCACCATATCATCTACCACATACTGCAGTCAACAAAATGCTTTTAGATTGACATTTCGGTGACATTTGATGAGAAAAGTTTTTATTTTTATTTTTAATTTTTAATGAAAAGTTCAAAGATTCAGCACAACAGCATCCTTTAGATAAAAAAAAATGATTTGCCTGAATGAGTATGTTTATGGAGACAGCAGAAGGCAAAAACATTCTGGCCTATAACTATACAATGAATAGTAAGCAGTAAACTGACATAGTACCAGTATGTGTAAGTGTATAGAAGTAAATATCAGCCGCAAAAGTATCTAGGGCTAACAAAATCATCAAGCTACATTTTTAATCAACAAACCCTATACAGTATCTCTGAAAAGGTCAGAGACAAAGAAAGAGGAGTTCATAGTAGGACAGGCTGAGTGGAAAGTGCTGCATTCCTTCTGATTACAAAGGAAGTAATATCCCTGAATCCACACTGATGTCCTCCGTTCCACCATGGTTTACAATCACATATCAGATTGGATTCCGACTTGACAAGTAAGTCCTTCCTATTCAAAAACCAACAACGGTCAACTCCACAACAATAACCACTCACTCACCATGGAGTTGACGGAGCGCGCGTCGTCCTCGTAGTTAACCATGGGGGGAGGCTCCTTGCCCTCGTTCTCCTGCATCTTGTGGTCGAGCAGGTCCTTCTGGGCGCCCAGCTTGGCTTCTGTGCAGCGTAACAACTGGACCGTTTGCCTCAGCTCCTCCAAAGACTGCTTCTGACTGAGCAGCAGCACCGCACTGATGGAGGGAGAGATGGAAAGAGTGAATGAGTGTGGTGTGAGAGACGGGGAGAGAGAAGCGGAGAGATGGAGAGAGACAATGTGAGAGAGTGAAGAGATTGAGACAGAGAGGGAAAGAGAGAGACAGAAAGAGGTCAGGCTCTGGCGCTAGTCTGAAATCAAACAGTATTACAACTACTTAATCCACCTCTCGGAACAAGGATGTGGAAAATGATTTTCTAGTTTGCGTTCCACCAAAGGGATATATAGCCTACAGTGAACTGCTGAGCTGTTTCTCAAAACAGTTTAGTCAAACACACAACAAACATTGCTGTGGAAGCAGAGGTCCGTTTTTAAAAGTGACGCTTGCCACAGAAGGGATAAAACCTAAAGGCACAAAAAACAACTTCTCAACTGTCCTAATCAAATGACCATCACTTTATTAATGTTTTGAAAAAGAGAACTTCAGACAGGATAAAAACGAGCCTAGGCCATACAACCAGTCCTCATCCTTAATCACACCTGTAGCTGAGACTACACATGGGGATGACTGGACAGGCCTGATAATATCATTCTTACAGGGGA